>NW_027193538.1:65000-74715 GCF_032444005.1 Ranitomeya imitator | reverse complement strand
AAGCCTCCTCGGTACGCCTCCTGCGGTTTCTCCCTGCCTGGAAGTCTGACACTTGTCTGAAATTTTTAGAGTATGAAAATGCGGTTTTTCACCCAAAATTCGACTTTGCGCCCATGACCCGCAAACTTCACCCACAGTTAGGTCACTGCCTTGGGGTACCTCACATCATATTGACGCCCCCCTGGCGTGGAAGTAGGGGGAAACGTGTCAATTTTCACAAAATCGTGATTTTCTGAAAATATTTCTAAGTGTCAAGGACACTTTTGGATAATCTTCCCCAGGCTCCTGGAAGCCTCCTCGGTACGCCTCCTGCGGTTTTCCCCTGCCTGGAAGTCTGACACTTGTCTGAAATTTTTAGCGCATGAAAACGCGGTTTTTCACCCAAAATTCGACTTTGCGCCCGTGACTCGCAAACTTCACCCACATTTAGGCGACTGTCCTGGGGTACCTCACAACATATTGACGCCCCCCTGGCGTGGAAGTAGGGGAAACGTGTCAATTTTCACAAAATCGTGATTTTCTGAAAATATTTCTAAGTGTCAAGGACACTTTTGGATAATCTTCCCCAGGCTCCTGGAAGCCTCCTCGGTACGCCTCCTGCGGTTTTCCCTGCCTGGAAGTCTGACACTTGTCTGAAATTTTTAGCGCATGAAAACGCGGTTTTTCACCCAAAATTCGACTTTGCGCCCGTGACTCGCAAACTTCACCCACATTTAGGCGACTGTCCTGGGGTACCTCACAACATATTGACGCCCCCCTGGCGTGGAAGTAGGGGAAACGTGTCAATTTTCACAAAATCGTGATTTTTTTCAAAATATTTCTAAGTGTCAAGGACACTTTTGGATAATCTTCCCCAGGCTCCTGGAAGCCTCCTCGGTACGCCTCCTGCGGTTTCTCCCTGCCTGGAAGTCTGACACTTGTCTGAAATTTTTAGAGTATGAAAATGCGGTTTTTCACCCAAAATTCGACTTTGCGCCCATGACCCGCAAACTTCACCCACAGTTAGGTCACTGCCTTGGGGTACCTCACATCATATTGACGCCCCCCTGGCGTGGAAGTAGGGGAAACGTGTCAATTTTCACAAAATCGTGATTTTCTGAAAATATTTCTAAGTGTCAAGGACTCGTTTGGATAATCTTCCCCAGGCTCCTGGAAGCCTCCTCGGTACGCCTCCGGCGGTTTCCCCCTGCCTGGAAGTCTGACACTTGTCTGAAATTTTTAGAGTATGAAAATGCGGTTTTTCACCCAAAATTCGACTTTGCGCCCGTGACTCGCAAACTTCACCCACATTTAGGCGACTGTCCTGGGGTACCTCACAACATATTGACGCCCCCCTGGCGTGGAAGTAGGGGAAACGTGTCAATTTTCACAAAATCGTGATTTCTGAAAATATTTCTAAGTGTCAAGGACACTTTTGGATAATCTTCCCCAGGCTCCTGGAAGCCTCCTCGGTACGCCTCCTGCGGTTTTCCCCTGCCTGGAAGTCTGACACTTGTCTGAAATTTTTAGCGCATGAAAACGCGGTTTTTCACCCAAAATTCGACTTTGCGCCCGTGACTCGCAAACTTCACCCACATTTAGGCGACTGTCCTGGGGTACCTCACAACATATTGACGCCCCCCTGGCGTGGAAGTAGGGGAAACGTGTCAATTTTCACAAAATCGTGATTTTCTGAAAATATTTCTAAGTGTCAAGGGCACTTTTGGATAATCTTCCCCAGGCTCCTGGAAGCCTCCTCGGTACGCCTCCTGCGGTTTTCCCCTGCCTGGAAGTCTGACACTTGTCTGAAATTTTTAGAGTATGAAAATGCGGTTTTTCACCCAAAATTCGACTTTGCGCCCATGACCCGCAAACTTCACCCACAGTTAGGTCACTGCCTTGGGGTACCTCACATCATATTGACGCCCCCCTGGCGTGGAAGTAGGGGAAACGTGTCAATTTTCACAAAATCGTGATTTTCTGAAAATATTTCTAAGTGTCAAGGACACTTTTGGAAAATCTTCCCCAGGCTCCTGGAAGCCTCCTCGGTACGCCTCCGGCGGTTTCCCCCTGCCTGGAAGTCTGACACTTGTCTGAAATTTTTAGAGTATGAAAATGCGGTTTTTCACCCAAAATTCGACTTTGCGCCCATGACCCGCAAACTTCACCCACAGTTAGGTCACTGCCTTGGGGTACCTCACATCATATTGACGCCCCCCCTGGCGTGGAAGTAGGGGAAACGTGTCAATTTTCACAAAATCATGATTTTCTGAAAATATTTCTAAGTGTCAAGGACACTTTTGGATAATCTTCCCCAGGCTCCTGGAAGCCTCGTCGGTACGCCTCCTGCGGTTTCCCCCTGCCTGGAAGTCTGACACTTGTCTGAAATTTTTAGAGTATGAAAATGCGGTTTTTCACCCAAAATTCGACTTTGCGCCCATGACCCGCAAACTTCACCCACAGTTAGGTCACTGCCTTGGGGTACCTCACATCATATTGACGCCCCCCTGGCGTGGAAGTAGGGGAAACGTGTCAATTTTCACAAAATCGTGATTTTCTGAAAATATTTCTAAGTGTCAAGGACTCTTTTGGATAATCTTCCCCAGGCTCCTGGAAGCCTCCTCGGTACGCCTCCTGCGGTTTCTCCCTGCCTGGAAGTCTGACACCTGTCTGAAATTTTTAGAGTATGAAAATGCGGTTTTTCACCCAAAATTCGACTTTGCGCCCATGACCCGCAAACTTCACCCACAGTTAGGTCACTGCCTTGGGGTACCTCACATCATATTGACGCCCCCCTGGCGTGGAAGTAGGGGAAACGTGTCAATTTTCACAAAATCGTGATTTTCTGAAAATATTTCTAAGTGTCAAGGGCACTTTTGGAAAATCTTCCCCAGGCTCCTGGAAGCCTCCTCGGTACGCCTCCGGCGGTTTCCCCCTGCCTGGAAGTCTGACACTTGTCTGAAATTTTTAGAGTATGAAAATGCGGTTTTTCACCCAAAATTCGACTGTGCGCCCATGACTCGCAAACTTCACCCACATTTGGGCGACTGTCCTGGGGTACCTCACAACATATTGACGCCCCCCTGGCGTGGAAGTAGGGGAAACGTGTCAATTTTCACAAAATCGTGATTTTCTGAAAATATTTCTAAGTGTCAAGGACACTTTTGGAAAATCTTCCCCAGGCTCCTGGAAGCCTCCTCGGTACGCCTCCGGCGGTTTCCCCCTGCCTGGAAGTCTGACACTTGTCTGAATTTTTAGAGTATGAAAATGCGGTTTTTCACCCAAAATTCGACTTTGCGCCCATGACCCGCAAACTTCACCCACAGTTAGGTCACTGCCTTGGGGTACCTCACATCATATTGACGCCCCCCTGGCGTGGAAGTAGGGGAAACGTGTCAATTTTCACAAAATCGTGATTTTCTGAAAATATTTCTAAGTGTCAAGGACACTTTTGGAAAATCTTCCCCAGGCTCCTGGAAGCCTCCTCGGTACGCCTCCTGCGGTTTCCCCCTGCCTGGAAGTCTGACACTTGTCTGAAATTTTTAGAGTATGAAAATGCGGTTTTTCACCAAAATTCGACTTTGCGCCCATGACTCGCAAACTTCACCCACATTTAGGCGACTGTCCTGGGGTACCTCACAACATATTGACGCCCCCCTGCGTGGAAGTAGGGGAAACGTGTCAATTTTCACAAAATCGTGATTTTCTGAAAATATTTCTAAGTGTCAAGGGCACTTTTGGATAATCTTCCCCAGGCTCCTGGAAGCCTCCTCGGTACGCCTCCTGCGGTTTTCCCCTGCCTGGAAGTCTGACACTTGTCTGAAATTTTTAGAGTATGAAAATGCGGTTTTTCACCCAAAATTCGACTTTGCGCCCATGACTCGCAAACTTCACCCACATTTGGGCGACTGTCCTGGGGTACCTCACAACATATTGACGCCCCCCTGGCGTGGAAGTAGGGGAAACGTGTCAATTTTCACAAAATCGTGATTTTCTGAAAATATTTCTAAGTGTCAAGGACACTTTTGGAAAATCTTCCCCAGGCTCCTGGAAGCCTCCTCGGTACGCCTCCGGCGGTTTCCCCCTGCCTGGAAGTCTGACACCTGTCTGAAATTTTTAGAGTATGAAAATGCGGTTTTTCACCCAAAATTCGACTGTGCGCCCATGACTCGCAAACTTCACCCACATTTGGGCGACTGTCCTGGGGTACCTCACAACATATTGACGCCCCCCTGGCGTGGAAGTAGGGGAAACGTGTCAATTTTCACAAAATCGTGATTTTCTGAAAATATTTCTAAGTGTCAAGGACTCTTTTGGATAATCTTCCCCAGGCTCCTGGAAGCCTCCTCGGTACGCCTCCTGCGGTTTCTCCCTGCCTGGAAGTCTGACACCTGTCTGAAATTTTTAGAGTATGAAAATGCGGTTTTTCACCCAAAATTCGACTGTGCGCCCATGACTCGCAAACTTCACCCACATTTGGGCGACTGTCCTGGGGTACCTCACAACATATTGACGCCCCCCTGGCGTGGAAGTAGGGGAAACGTGTCAATTTTCACAAAATCGTGATTTTCTGAAAATATTTCTAAGTGTCAAGGGCACTTTTGGATAATCTTCCCCAGGCTCCTGGAAGCCTCCTCGGTACGCCTCCTGCGGTTTTCCCCTGCCTGGAAGTCTGACACTTGTCTGAAATTTTTAGAGTATGAAAATGCGGTTTTTCACCCAAAATTCGACTTTGCGCCCATGACCCGCAAACTTCACCCACAGTTAGGTCACTGCCTTGGGGTACCTCACATCATATTGACGCCCCCCTGGCGTGGAAGTAGGGGAAACGTGTCAATTTTCACAAAATCATGATTTTCTGAAAATATTTCTAAGTGTCAAGGACACTTTTGGATAATCTTCCCCAGGCTCCTGGAAGCCTCGTCGGTACGCCTCCTGCGGTTTCCCCCTGCCTGGAAGTCTGACACTTGTCTGAAATTTTTAGAGTATGAAAATGCGGTTTTTCACCCAAAATTCGACTTTGCGCCCATGACCCGCAAACTTCACCCACAGTTAGGTCACTGCCTT
Source organism: Ranitomeya imitator (assembly GCF_032444005.1). Taxonomy (NCBI): domain Eukaryota; kingdom Metazoa; phylum Chordata; class Amphibia; order Anura; family Dendrobatidae; genus Ranitomeya; species Ranitomeya imitator. The sequence goes on along the minus strand of NW_027193538.1, from coordinate 69,669 downwards.
GGGGTACCTCACATCATATTGACGCCCCCCTGGCGTGGAAGTAGGGGAAACGTGTCAATTTTCACAAAATCGTGATTTTTTTCAAAATATTTCTAAGTGTCAAGGACACTTTTGGATAATCTTCCCCAGGCTCCTGGAAGCCTCCTCGGTACGCCTCCTGCGGTTTCTCCCTGCCTGGAAGTCTGACACTTGTCTGAAATTTTTAGAGTATGAAAATGCGGTTTTTCACCCAAAATTCGACTTTGCGCCCATGACCCGCAAACTTCACCCACAGTTAGGTCACTGCCTTGGGGTACCTCACATCATATTGACGCCCCCCTGGCGTGGAAGTAGGGGAAACGTGTCAATTTTCACAAAATCGTGATTTTCTGAAAATATTTCTAAGTGTCAAGGACACTTTTGGATAATCTTCCCCAGGCTCCTGGAAGCCTCCTCGGTACGCCTCCTGCGGTTTTCCCCTGCCTGGAAGTCTGACACTTGTCTGAAATTTTTAGCGCATGAAAACGCGGTTTTTCACCCAAAATTCGACTTTGCGCCCGTGACTCGCAAACTTCACCCACATTTAGGCGACTGTCCTGGGGTACCTCACAACATATTGACGCCCCCCTGGCGTGGAAGTAGGGGAAACGTGTCAATTTTCACAAAATCGTGATTTTCTGAAAATATTTCTAAGTGTCAAGGACACTTTTGGATAATCTTCCCCAGGCTCCTGGAAGCCTCCTCGGTACGCCTCCTGCGGTTTTCCCCTGCCTGGAAGTCTGACACTTGTCTGAAATTTTTAGCGCATGAAAACGCGGTTTTTCACCCAAAATTCGACTTTGCGCCCGTGACTCGCAAACTTCACCCACATTTAGGCGACTGTCCTGGGGTACCTCACAACATATTGACGCCCCCCTGGCGTGGAAGTAGGGGAAACGTGTCAATTTTCACAAAATCGTGATTTTCTGAAAATATTTCTAAGTGTCAAGGACACTTTTGGATAATCTTCCCCAGGCTCCTGGAAGCCTCCTCGGTACGCCTCCTGCGGTTTTCCCCTGCCTGGAAGTCTGACACTTGTCTGAAATTTTTAGCGCATGAAAACGCGGTTTTTCACCCAAAATTCGACTTTGCGCCCGTGACTCGCAAACTTCACCCACATTTAGGCGACTGTCCTGGGGTACCTCACAACATATTGACGCCCCCCTGGCGTGGAAGTAGGGGAAACGTGTCAATTTTCACAAAATCGTGATTTTCTGAAAATATTTCTAAGTGTCAAGGACACTTTTGGATAATCTTCCCCAGGCTCCTGGAAGCCTCCTCGGTACGCCTCCTGCGGTTTTCCCCTGCCTGGAAGTCTGACACTTGTCTGAAATTTTTAGCGCATGAAAACGCGGTTTTTCACCCAAAATTCGACTTTGCGCCCGTGACTCGCAAACTTCACCCACATTTAGGCGACTGTCCTGGGGTACCTCACAACATATTGACGCCCCCCTGGCGTGGAAGTAGGGGAAACGTGTCAATTTTCACAAAATCGTGATTTTCTGAAAATATTTCTAAGTGTCAAGGACACTTTTGGATAATCTTCCCCAGGCTCCTGGAAGCCTCCTCGGTACGCCTCCTGCGGTTTTCCCCTGCCTGGAAGTCTGACACTTGTCTGAAATTTTTAGCGCATGAAAACGCGGTTTTTCACCCAAAATTCGACTTTGCGCCCGTGACTCGCAAACTTCACCCACATTTAGGCGACTGTCCTGGGGTACCTCACAACATATTGACGCCCCCCTGGCGTGGAAGTAGGGGAAACGTGTCAATTTTCACAAAATCGTGATTTTCTGAAAATATTTCTAAGTGTCAAGGGCACTTTTGGATAATCTTCCCCAGGCTCCTGGAAGCCTCCTCGGTACGCCTCCTGCGGTTTTCCCCTGCCTGGAAGTCTGACACTTGTCTGAAATTTTTAGAGTATGAAAATGCGGTTTTTCACCCAAAATTCGACTTTGCGCCCATGACCCGCAAACTTCACCCACAGTTAGGTCACTGCCTTGGGGTACCTCACATCATATTGACGCCCCCCTGGCGTGGAAGTAGGGGAAACGTGTCAATTTTCACAAAATCGTGATTTTCTGAAAATATTTCTAAGTGTCAAGGGCACTTTTGGAAAATCTTCCCCAGGCTCCTGGAAGCCTCCTCGGTACGCCTCCGGCGGTTTCCCCCTGCCTGGAAGTCTGACACTTGTCTGAAATTTTTAGAGTATGAAAATGCGGTTTTTCACCCAAAATTCGACTGTGCGCCCATGACTCGCAAACTTCACCCACATTTGGGCGACTGTCCTGGGGTACCTCACAACATATTGACGCCCCCCTGGCGTGGAAGTAGGGGAAACGTGTCAATTTTCACAAAATCGTGATTTTCTGAAAATATTTCTAAGTGTCAAGGACACTTTTGGAAAATCTTCCCCAGGCTCCTGGAAGCCTCCTCGGTACGCCTCCGGCGGTTTCCCCCTGCCTGGAAGTCTGACACTTGTCTGAAATTTTTAGAGTATGAAAATGCGGTTTTTCACCCAAAATTCGACTTTGCGCCCATGACCCGCAAACTTCACCCACAGTTAGGTCACTGCCTTGGGGTACCTCACATCATATTGACGCCCCCCTGGCGTGGAAGTAGGGGAAACGTGTCAATTTTCACAAAATCGTGATTTTCTGAAAATATTTCTAAGTGTCAAGGACACTTTTGGAAAATCTTCCCCAGGCTCCTGGAAGCCTCCTCGGTACGCCTCCTGCGGTTTCCCCCTGCCTGGAAGTCTGACACTTGTCTGAAATTTTTAGAGTATGAAAATGCGGTTTTTCACCCAAAATTCGACTTTGCGCCCATGACTCGCAAACTTCACCCACATTTAGGCGACTGTCCTGGGGTACCTCACAACATATTGACGCCCCCCTGGCGTGGAAGTAGGGGAAACGTGTCAATTTTCACAAAATCGTGATTTTCTGAAAATATTTCTAAGTGTCAAGGGCACTTTTGGATAATCTTCCCCAGGCTCCTGGAAGCCTCCTCGGTACGCCTCCTGCGGTTTTCCCCTGCCTGGAAGTCTGACACTTGTCTGAAATTTTTAGAGTATGAAAATGCGGTTTTTCACCCAAAATTCGACTTTGCGCCCATGACTCGCAAACTTCACCCACATTTGGGCGACTGTCCTGGGGTACCTCACAACATATTGACGCCCCCCTGGCGTGGAAGTAGGGGAAACGTGTCAATTTTCACAAAATCGTGATTTTCTGAAAATATTTCTAAGTGTCAAGGACACTTTTGGAAAATCTTCCCCAGGCTCCTGGAAGCCTCCTCGGTACGCCTCCGGCGGTTTCCCCCTGCCTGGAAGTCTGACACCTGTCTGAAATTTTTAGAGTATGAAAATGCGGTTTTTCACCCAAAATTCGACTGTGCGCCCATGACTCGCAAACTTCACCCACATTTGGGCGACTGTCCTGGGGTACCTCACAACATATTGACGCCCCCCTGGCGTGGAAGTAGGGGAAACGTGTCAATTTTCACAAAATCGTGATTTTCTGAAAATATTTCTAAGTGTCAAGGACACTTTTGGATAATCTTCCCCAGGCTCCTGGAAGCCTCCTCGGTACGCCTCCTGCGGTTTCTCCCTGCCTGGAAGTCTGACACTTGTCTGAAATTTTTAGAGTATGAAAATGCGGTTTTTCACCCAAAATTCGACTTTGCGCCCATGACCCGCAAACTTCACCCACAGTTAGGTCACTGCCTTGGGGTACCTCACATCATATTGACGCCCCCCTGGCGTGGAAGTAGGGGAAACGTGTCAATTTTCACAAAATCGTGATTTTCTGAAAATATTTCTAAGTGTCAAGGACACTTTTGGATAATCTTCCCCAGGCTCCTGGAAGCCTCCTCGGTACGCCTCCTGCGGTTTTCCCCTGCCTGGAAGTCTGACACTTGTCTGAAATTTTTAGCGCATGAAAACGCGGTTTTTCACCCAAAATTCGACTTTGCGCCCGTGACTCGCAAACTTCACCCACATTTAGGCGACTGTCCTGGGGTACCTCACAACATATTGACGCCCCCCTGGCGTGGAAGTAGGGGAAACGTGTCAATTTTCACAAAATCGTGATTTTCTGAAAATATTTCTAAGTGTCAAGGACACTTTTGGATAATCTTCCCCAGGCTCCTGGAAGCCTCCTCGGTACGCCTCCTGCGGTTTTCCCCTGCCTGGAAGTCTGACACTTGTCTGAAATTTTTAGCGCATGAAAACGCGGTTTTTCACCCAAAATTCGACTTTGCGCCCGTGACTCGCAAACTTCACCCACATTTAGGCGACTGTCCTGGGGTACCTCACAACATATTGACGCCCCCCTGGCGTGGAAGTAGGGGAAACGTGTCAATTTTCACAAAATCGTGATTTTTTTCAAAATATTTCTAAGTGTCAAGGACACTTTTGGATAATCTTCCCCAGGCTCCTGGAAGCCTCCTCGGTACGCCTCCTGCGGTTTCTCCCTGCCTGGAAGTCTGACACTTGTCTGAAATTTTTAGAGTATGAAAATGCGGTTTTTCACCCAAAATTCGACTTTGCGCCCATGACCCGCAAACTTCACCCACAGTTAGGTCACTGCCTTGGGGTACCTCACATCATATTGACGCCCCCCTGGCGTGGAAGTAGGGGAAACGTGTCAAT
>NW_027193538.1:42500-55000 GCF_032444005.1 Ranitomeya imitator | reverse complement strand
GAACGGGAGGCGACTGCCGGCGTGCACGCCCAAGGATGCGTGCCTGAATCCCGGGGGGGTAAAAGAGGAAGGAGACCGCCCGCCTTAGACCGACGCGGGCTCCAAAGCCCGGGCCGAGCGAGCGGCACCACCTCCCCACCCGGGAGCGCTGAGCCAAATCGATCGGAGGAAGAGCCGGTGGGGGGCATGGGTGAGAAACCCCGCCCGCTGCCATCCTTCCCCTCGGGGAGACGGGGAAGAAACATGCCCGATAGTCCTGGAGGTACCTCTCCGACACGCTACGGGCGCCCTCGAGACGGAATCCGGGTCACAGTGCGATTCTCTCATAGGTCTCCCCGGTGGCGTGGAAGCGGGAGACATCCGACGCAGAGAAACGCCAAGCCTGCTCTGAGGGGACCGAGTCAGGGGGTGCAATCCGCCCTCCTGGAGCCCTCCTCGGGACGAAGACTCCAGATCTGCCTCCCTTCTGACATCCGTCACCCTCGGAGAACCAGAACACGCTTGGGGAGGGTCCGTTCAGGCTCAGGCGACCCGGGAAACGCGTCTCTGACTTGGGGCAGACGACCGGCAAGAGTCCCCCTGGAGCCGCGGAAGCCTGGTGTCGACGCGAGGGCGGACTTCCATGCAAACAGGGGGGTACTCGCCAAACCGCCTACCCGACTTGAGGAACCACAAAAACATCGGAAATCAGTCGGGCCCGAGAGGTACCCCTCTCTCCTATATCCTGCAGCTGGTGTGCAAAAGTGGGTATTTGCATGGCGAAACACCGACCCCCACTTTAAGGGAGCGAAGCCGAAAAGTGTCCGACTTCCTGGAGCTGTGCGGCGGATCCGGCGGCCAGAAATTCCTCATTCCGGTTCTATTTTTTTTTTTTTCGATTTTGCGAAATTTGGCGGCCAGGCGGCGTAGCTGGGGCCTGGACTAGCCCGAAACACCTGGAACCGGCGAGCGGAACGAATTTCCCAACGTTCTGCGGCTCCCGGAAGCCAAAAACGCATCGCCGAAAAATTTCAAAGTCCCAAGGACTCGTTCTTGAAAATCGATCCGGGGGCCATGGAAGTGTCCTCGGTACAGCTTCAGAGCATTCCCCCCGCCTGGAAGTCTGAAAGTTCTATGTTTGTTCTAAGTGGAAAATCGCGTTTTTTTCAGTGTTCCACCCATCAGACCCAAACTTTGCCCACGCTTAGGTCTCTGTCTCGGGGTGCTTTACAACATATTGACGCCCCTTTAGGGTGGAAGTAGGGGAAAGGGGTCATTTTTCACAAAATCGGAAATTTCTCAAAATAATTCTAAGTGTCAAGGACACTTTTGGAAAATCTTCCCCAGGCTCCTGGAAGCCTCCTCGGTACGCCTCCTGCGGTTTCTCCCTGCCTGGAAGTCTGACACTTGTCTGAAATTTTTAGAGTATGAAAACGCGGTTTTTCACCCAAAATTCGACTTTGCGCCCATGACCCGCAAACTTCACCCACAGTTAGGTCACTGCCTTGGGGTACCTCACATCATATTGACGCCCCCCAGGCGTGGAAGTAGGGGAAACGTGTCAATTTTCACAAAATCGTGATTTTCTGAAAATATTTCTAAGTGTCAAGGACACTTTTGGATAATCTTCCCCAGGCTCCTGGAAGCCTCCTCGGTACGCCTCCTGCGGTTTTCCCCTGCCTGGAAGTCTGACACTTGTCTGAAATTTTTAGCGCATGAAAACGCGGTTTTTCACCCAAAATTCGACTTTGCGCCCGTGACTCGCAAACTTCACCCACATTTAGGCGACTGTCCTGGGGTACCTCACAACATATTGACGCCCCCCTGGCGTGGAAGTAGGGGAAACGTGTCAATTTTCACAAAATCGTGATTTTCTGAAAATATTTCTAAGTGTCAAGGACACTTTTGGATAATCTTCCCCAGGCTCCTGGAAGCCTCCTCGGTACGCCTCCTGCGGTTTTCCCCTGCCTGGAAGTCTGACACTTGTCTGAAATTTTTAGCGCATGAAAACGCGGTTTTTCACCCAAAATTCGACTTTGCGCCCGTGACTCGCAAACTTCACCCACATTTAGGCGACTGTCCTGGGGTACCTCACAACATATTGACGCCCCCCTGGCGTGGAAGTAGGGGAAACGTGTCAATTTTCACAAAATCGTGATTTTCTGAAAATATTTCTAAGTGTCAAGGACACTTTTGGATAATCTTCCCCAGGCTCCTGGAAGCCTCCTCGGTACGCCTCCTGCGGTTTTCCCCTGCCTGGAAGTCTGACACTTGTCTGAAATTTTTAGCGCATGAAAACGCGGTTTTTCACCCAAAATTCGACTTTGCGCCCGTGACTCGCAAACTTCACCCACATTTAGGCGACTGTCCTGGGGTACCTCACAACATATTGACGCCCCCCTGGCGTGGAAGTAGGGGAAACGTGTCAATTTTCACAAAATCGTGATTTTCTGAAAATATTTCTAAGTGTCAAGGGCACTTTTGGATAATCTTCCCCAGGCTCCTGGAAGCCTCCTCGGTACGCCTCCTGCGGTTTTCCCCTGCCTGGAAGTCTGACACTTGTCTGAAATTTTTAGAGTATGAAAATGCGGTTTTTCACCCAAAATTCGACTTTGCGCCCATGACCCGCAAACTTCACCCACAGTTAGGTCACTGCCTTGGGGTACCTCACATCATATTGACGCCCCCCTGGCGTGGAAGTAGGGGAAACGTGTCAATTTTCACAAAATCGTGATTTTCTGAAAATATTTCTAAGTGTCAAGGGCACTTTTGGAAAATCTTCCCCAGGCTCCTGGAAGCCTCCTCGGTACGCCTCCGGCGGTTTCCCCCTGCCTGGAAGTCTGACACTTGTCTGAAATTTTTAGAGTATGAAAATGCGGTTTTTCACCCAAAATTCGACTGTGCGCCCATGACTCGCAAACTTCACCCACATTTGGGCGACTGTCCTGGGGTACCTCACAACATATTGACGCCCCCCTGGCGTGGAAGTAGGGGAAACGTGTCAATTTTCACAAAATCGTGATTTTCTGAAAATATTTCTAAGTGTCAAGGACACTTTTGGAAAATCTTCCCCAGGCTCCTGGAAGCCTCCTCGGTACGCCTCCGGCGGTTTCCCCCTGCCTGGAAGTCTGACACTTGTCTGAAATTTTTAGAGTATGAAAATGCGGTTTTTCACCCAAAATTCGACTTTGCGCCCATGACCCGCAAACTTCACCCACAGTTAGGTCACTGCCTTGGGGTACCTCACATCATATTGACGCCCCCCTGGCGTGGAAGTAGGGGAAACGTGTCAATTTTCACAAAATCGTGATTTTCTGAAAATATTTCTAAGTGTCAAGGACACTTTTGGAAAATCTTCCCCAGGCTCCTGGAAGCCTCCTCGGTACGCCTCCTGCGGTTTCCCCCTGCCTGGAAGTCTGACACTTGTCTGAAATTTTTAGAGTATGAAAATGCGGTTTTTCACCCAAAATTCGACTTTGCGCCCATGACTCGCAAACTTCACCCACATTTAGGCGACTGTCCTGGGGTACCTCACAACATATTGACGCCCCCCTGGCGTGGAAGTAGGGGAAACGTGTCAATTTTCACAAAATCGTGATTTTCTGAAAATATTTCTAAGTGTCAAGGGCACTTTTGGATAATCTTCCCCAGGCTCCTGGAAGCCTCCTCGGTACGCCTCCTGCGGTTTTCCCCTGCCTGGAAGTCTGACACTTGTCTGAAATTTTTAGAGTATGAAAATGCGGTTTTTCACCCAAAATTCGACTTTGCGCCCATGACTCGCAAACTTCACCCACATTTGGGCGACTGTCCTGGGGTACCTCACAACATATTGACGCCCCCCTGGCGTGGAAGTAGGGGAAACGTGTCAATTTTCACAAAATCGTGATTTTCTGAAAATATTTCTAAGTGTCAAGGACACTTTTGGAAAATCTTCCCCAGGCTCCTGGAAGCCTCCTCGGTACGCCTCCGGCGGTTTCCCCCTGCCTGGAAGTCTGACACCTGTCTGAAATTTTTAGAGTATGAAAATGCGGTTTTTCACCCAAAATTCGACTGTGCGCCCATGACTCGCAAACTTCACCCACATTTGGGCGACTGTCCTGGGGTACCTCACAACATATTGACGCCCCCCTGGCGTGGAAGTAGGGGAAACGTGTCAATTTTCACAAAATCGTGATTTTCTGAAAATATTTCTAAGTGTCAAGGACACTTTTGGATAATCTTCCCCAGGCTCCTGGAAGCCTCCTCGGTACGCCTCCTGCGGTTTCTCCCTGCCTGGAAGTCTGACACTTGTCTGAAATTTTTAGAGTATGAAAATGCGGTTTTTCACCCAAAATTCGACTTTGCGCCCATGACCCGCAAACTTCACCCACAGTTAGGTCACTGCCTTGGGGTACCTCACATCATATTGACGCCCCCCTGGCGTGGAAGTAGGGGAAACGTGTCAATTTTCACAAAATCGTGATTTTCTGAAAATATTTCTAAGTGTCAAGGACACTTTTGGATAATCTTCCCCAGGCTCCTGGAAGCCTCCTCGGTACGCCTCCTGCGGTTTTCCCCTGCCTGGAAGTCTGACACTTGTCTGAAATTTTTAGCGCATGAAAACGCGGTTTTTCACCCAAAATTCGACTTTGCGCCCGTGACTCGCAAACTTCACCCACATTTAGGCGACTGTCCTGGGGTACCTCACAACATATTGACGCCCCCCTGGCGTGGAAGTAGGGGAAACGTGTCAATTTTCACAAAATCGTGATTTTCTGAAAATATTTCTAAGTGTCAAGGACACTTTTGGATAATCTTCCCCAGGCTCCTGGAAGCCTCCTCGGTACGCCTCCTGCGGTTTTCCCCTGCCTGGAAGTCTGACACTTGTCTGAAATTTTTAGCGCATGAAAACGCGGTTTTTCACCCAAAATTCGACTTTGCGCCCGTGACTCGCAAACTTCACCCACATTTAGGCGACTGTCCTGGGGTACCTCACAACATATTGACGCCCCCCTGGCGTGGAAGTAGGGGAAACGTGTCAATTTTCACAAAATCGTGATTTTTTTCAAAATATTTCTAAGTGTCAAGGACACTTTTGGATAATCTTCCCCAGGCTCCTGGAAGCCTCCTCGGTACGCCTCCTGCGGTTTCTCCCTGCCTGGAAGTCTGACACTTGTCTGAAATTTTTAGAGTATGAAAATGCGGTTTTTCACCCAAAATTCGACTTTGCGCCCATGACCCGCAAACTTCACCCACAGTTAGGTCACTGCCTTGGGGTACCTCACATCATATTGACGCCCCCCTGGCGTGGAAGTAGGGGAAACGTGTCAATTTTCACAAAATCGTGATTTTCTGAAAATATTTCTAAGTGTCAAGGACTCGTTTGGATAATCTTCCCCAGGCTCCTGGAAGCCTCCTCGGTACGCCTCCGGCGGTTTCCCCCTGCCTGGAAGTCTGACACTTGTCTGAAATTTTTAGAGTATGAAAATGCGGTTTTTCACCCAAAATTCGACTTTGCGCCCGTGACTCGCAAACTTCACCCACATTTAGGCGACTGTCCTGGGGTACCTCACAACATATTGACGCCCCCCTGGCGTGGAAGTAGGGGAAACGTGTCAATTTTCACAAAATCGTGATTTTCTGAAAATATTTCTAAGTGTCAAGGACACTTTTGGATAATCTTCCCCAGGCTCCTGGAAGCCTCCTCGGTACGCCTCCTGCGGTTTTCCCCTGCCTGGAAGTCTGACACTTGTCTGAAATTTTTAGCGCATGAAAACGCGGTTTTTCACCCAAAATTCGACTTTGCGCCCGTGACTCGCAAACTTCACCCACATTTAGGCGACTGTCCTGGGGTACCTCACAACATATTGACGCCCCCCTGGCGTGGAAGTAGGGGAAACGTGTCAATTTTCACAAAATCGTGATTTTCTGAAAATATTTCTAAGTGTCAAGGGCACTTTTGGATAATCTTCCCCAGGCTCCTGGAAGCCTCCTCGGTACGCCTCCTGCGGTTTTCCCCTGCCTGGAAGTCTGACACTTGTCTGAAATTTTTAGAGTATGAAAATGCGGTTTTTCACCCAAAATTCGACTTTGCGCCCATGACCCGCAAACTTCACCCACAGTTAGGTCACTGCCTTGGGGTACCTCACATCATATTGACGCCCCCCTGGCGTGGAAGTAGGGGAAACGTGTCAATTTTCACAAAATCGTGATTTTCTGAAAATATTTCTAAGTGTCAAGGACACTTTTGGAAAATCTTCCCCAGGCTCCTGGAAGCCTCCTCGGTACGCCTCCGGCGGTTTCCCCCTGCCTGGAAGTCTGACACTTGTCTGAAATTTTTAGAGTATGAAAATGCGGTTTTTCACCCAAAATTCGACTTTGCGCCCATGACCCGCAAACTTCACCCACAGTTAGGTCACTGCCTTGGGGTACCTCACATCATATTGACGCCCCCCTGGCGTGGAAGTAGGGGAAACGTGTCAATTTTCACAAAATCATGATTTTCTGAAAATATTTCTAAGTGTCAAGGACACTTTTGGATAATCTTCCCCAGGCTCCTGGAAGCCTCGTCGGTACGCCTCCTGCGGTTTCCCCCTGCCTGGAAGTCTGACACTTGTCTGAAATTTTTAGAGTATGAAAATGCGGTTTTTCACCCAAAATTCGACTTTGCGCCCATGACCCGCAAACTTCACCCACAGTTAGGTCACTGCCTTGGGGTACCTCACATCATATTGACGCCCCCCTGGCGTGGAAGTAGGGGAAACGTGTCAATTTTCACAAAATCGTGATTTTCTGAAAATATTTCTAAGTGTCAAGGACTCTTTTGGATAATCTTCCCCAGGCTCCTGGAAGCCTCCTCGGTACGCCTCCTGCGGTTTCTCCCTGCCTGGAAGTCTGACACCTGTCTGAAATTTTTAGAGTATGAAAATGCGGTTTTTCACCCAAAATTCGACTTTGCGCCCATGACCCGCAAACTTCACCCACAGTTAGGTCACTGCCTTGGGGTACCTCACATCATATTGACGCCCCCCTGGCGTGGAAGTAGGGGAAACGTGTCAATTTTCACAAAATCGTGATTTTCTGAAAATATTTCTAAGTGTCAAGGGCACTTTTGGAAAATCTTCCCCAGGCTCCTGGAAGCCTCCTCGGTACGCCTCCGGCGGTTTCCCCCTGCCTGGAAGTCTGACACTTGTCTGAAATTTTTAGAGTATGAAAATGCGGTTTTTCACCCAAAATTCGACTGTGCGCCCATGACTCGCAAACTTCACCCACATTTGGGCGACTGTCCTGGGGTACCTCACAACATATTGACGCCCCCCTGGCGTGGAAGTAGGGGAAACGTGTCAATTTTCACAAAATCGTGATTTTCTGAAAATATTTCTAAGTGTCAAGGACACTTTTGGAAAATCTTCCCCAGGCTCCTGGAAGCCTCCTCGGTACGCCTCCGGCGGTTTCCCCCTGCCTGGAAGTCTGACACTTGTCTGAAATTTTTAGAGTATGAAAATGCGGTTTTTCACCCAAAATTCGACTTTGCGCCCATGACCCGCAAACTTCACCCACAGTTAGGTCACTGCCTTGGGGTACCTCACATCATATTGACGCCCCCCTGGCGTGGAAGTAGGGGAAACGTGTCAATTTTCACAAAATCGTGATTTTCTGAAAATATTTCTAAGTGTCAAGGACACTTTTGGAAAATCTTCCCCAGGCTCCTGGAAGCCTCCTCGGTACGCCTCCTGCGGTTTCCCCCTGCCTGGAAGTCTGACACTTGTCTGAAATTTTTAGAGTATGAAAATGCGGTTTTTCACCCAAAATTCGACTTTGCGCCCATGACTCGCAAACTTCACCCACATTTAGGCGACTGTCCTGGGGTACCTCACAACATATTGACGCCCCCCTGGCGTGGAAGTAGGGGAAACGTGTCAATTTTCACAAAATCGTGATTTTCTGAAAATATTTCTAAGTGTCAAGGGCACTTTTGGATAATCTTCCCCAGGCTCCTGGAAGCCTCCTCGGTACGCCTCCTGCGGTTTTCCCCTGCCTGGAAGTCTGACACTTGTCTGAAATTTTTAGAGTATGAAAATGCGGTTTTTCACCCAAAATTCGACTTTGCGCCCATGACTCGCAAACTTCACCCACATTTGGGCGACTGTCCTGGGGTACCTCACAACATATTGACGCCCCCCTGGCGTGGAAGTAGGGGAAACGTGTCAATTTTCACAAAATCGTGATTTTCTGAAAATATTTCTAAGTGTCAAGGACACTTTTGGAAAATCTTCCCCAGGCTCCTGGAAGCCTCCTCGGTACGCCTCCGGCGGTTTCCCCCTGCCTGGAAGTCTGACACCTGTCTGAAATTTTTAGAGTATGAAAATGCGGTTTTTCACCCAAAATTCGACTGTGCGCCCATGACTCGCAAACTTCACCCACATTTGGGCGACTGTCCTGGGGTACCTCACAACATATTGACGCCCCCCTGGCGTGGAAGTAGGGGAAACGTGTCAATTTTCACAAAATCGTGATTTTCTGAAAATATTTCTAAGTGTCAAGGACTCTTTTGGATAATCTTCCCCAGGCTCCTGGAAGCCTCCTCGGTACGCCTCCTGCGGTTTCTCCCTGCCTGGAAGTCTGACACCTGTCTGAAATTTTTAGAGTATGAAAATGCGGTTTTTCACCCAAAATTCGACTGTGCGCCCATGACTCGCAAACTTCACCCACATTTGGGCGACTGTCCTGGGGTACCTCACAACATATTGACGCCCCCCTGGCGTGGAAGTAGGGGAAACGTGTCAATTTTCACAAAATCGTGATTTTCTGAAAATATTTCTAAGTGTCAAGGGCACTTTTGGATAATCTTCCCCAGGCTCCTGGAAGCCTCCTCGGTACGCCTCCTGCGGTTTTCCCCTGCCTGGAAGTCTGACACTTGTCTGAAATTTTTAGAGTATGAAAATGCGGTTTTTCACCCAAAATTCGACTTTGCGCCCATGACCCGCAAACTTCACCCACAGTTAGGTCACTGCCTTGGGGTACCTCACATCATATTGACGCCCCCCTGGCGTGGAAGTAGGGGAAACGTGTCAATTTTCACAAAATCATGATTTTCTGAAAATATTTCTAAGTGTCAAGGACACTTTTGGATAATCTTCCCCAGGCTCCTGGAAGCCTCGTCGGTACGCCTCCTGCGGTTTCCCCCTGCCTGGAAGTCTGACACTTGTCTGAAATTTTTAGAGTATGAAAATGCGGTTTTTCACCCAAAATTCGACTTTGCGCCCATGACCCGCAAACTTCACCCACAGTTAGGTCACTGCCTTGGGGTACCTCACATCATATTGACGCCCCCCTGGCGTGGAAGTAGGGGAAACGTGTCAATTTTCACAAAATCGTGATTTTTTTCAAAATATTTCTAAGTGTCAAGGACACTTTTGGATAATCTTCCCCAGGCTCCTGGAAGCCTCCTCGGTACGCCTCCTGCGGTTTCTCCCTGCCTGGAAGTCTGACACTTGTCTGAAATTTTTAGAGTATGAAAATGCGGTTTTTCACCCAAAATTCGACTTTGCGCCCATGACCCGCAAACTTCACCCACAGTTAGGTCACTGCCTTGGGGTACCTCACATCATATTGACGCCCCCCTGGCGTGGAAGTAGGGGAAACGTGTCAATTTTCACAAAATCGTGATTTTCTGAAAATATTTCTAAGTGTCAAGGACACTTTTGGATAATCTTCCCCAGGCTCCTGGAAGCCTCCTCGGTACGCCTCCTGCGGTTTTCCCCTGCCTGGAAGTCTGACACTTGTCTGAAATTTTTAGCGCATGAAAACGCGGTTTTTCACCCAAAATTCGACTTTGCGCCCGTGACTCGCAAACTTCACCCACATTTAGGCGACTGTCCTGGGGTACCTCACAACATATTGACGCCCCCCTGGCGTGGAAGTAGGGGAAACGTGTCAATTTTCACAAAATCGTGATTTTCTGAAAATATTTCTAAGTGTCAAGGACACTTTTGGATAATCTTCCCCAGGCTCCTGGAAGCCTCCTCGGTACGCCTCCTGCGGTTTTCCCCTGCCTGGAAGTCTGACACTTGTCTGAAATTTTTAGCGCATGAAAACGCGGTTTTTCACCCAAAATTCGACTTTGCGCCCGTGACTCGCAAACTTCACCCACATTTAGGCGACTGTCCTGGGGTACCTCACAACATATTGACGCCCCCCTGGCGTGGAAGTAGGGGAAACGTGTCAATTTTCACAAAATCGTGATTTTCTGAAAATATTTCTAAGTGTCAAGGACACTTTTGGATAATCTTCCCCAGGCTCCTGGAAGCCTCCTCGGTACGCCTCCTGCGGTTTTCCCCTGCCTGGAAGTCTGACACTTGTCTGAAATTTTTAGCGCATGAAAACGCGGTTTTTCACCCAAAATTCGACTTTGCGCCCGTGACTCGCAAACTTCACCCACATTTAGGCGACTGTCCTGGGGTACCTCACAACATATTGACGCCCCCCTGGCGTGGAAGTAGGGGAAACGTGTCAATTTTCACAAAATCGTGATTTTCTGAAAATATTTCTAAGTGTCAAGGACACTTTTGGATAATCTTCCCCAGGCTCCTGGAAGCCTCCTCGGTACGCCTCCTGCGGTTTTCCCCTGCCTGGAAGTCTGACACTTGTCTGAAATTTTTAGCGCATGAAAACGCGGTTTTTCACCCAAAATTCGACTTTGCGCCCGTGACTCGCAAACTTCACCCACATTTAGGCGACTGTCCTGGGGTACCTCACAACATATTGACGCCCCCCTGGCGTGGAAGTAGGGGAAACGTGTCAATTTTCACAAAATCGTGATTTTCTGAAAATATTTCTAAGTGTCAAGGACACTTTTGGATAATCTTCCCCAGGCTCCTGGAAGCCTCCTCGGTACGCCTCCTGCGGTTTTCCCCTGCCTGGAAGTCTGACACTTGTCTGAAATTTTTAGCGCATGAAAACGCGGTTTTTCACCCAAAATTCGACTTTGCGCCCGTGACTCGCAAACTTCACCCACATTTAGGCGACTGTCCTGGGGTACCTCACAACATATTGACGCCCCCCTGGCGTGGAAGTAGGGGAAACGTGTCAATTTTCACAAAATCGTGATTTTCTGAAAATATTTCTAAGTGTCAAGGGCACTTTTGGATAATCTTCCCCAGGCTCCTGGAAGCCTCCTCGGTACGCCTCCTGCGGTTTTCCCCTGCCTGGAAGTCTGACACTTGTCTGAAATTTTTAGAGTATGAAAATGCGGTTTTTCACCCAAAATTCGACTTTGCGCCCATGACCCGCAAACTTCACCCACAGTTAGGTCACTGCCTTGGGGTACCTCACATCATATTGACGCCCCCCTGGCGTGGAAGTAGGGGAAACGTGTCAATTTTCACAAAATCGTGATTTTCTGAAAATATTTCTAAGTGTCAAGGGCACTTTTGGAAAATCATCCCCAGGCTCCTGGAAGCCCTCCTCGGTACGCCTCCGGCGGTTTCCCCCCTGCCTGGAAGTCTGACACTTGTCTGAAATTTTTAGAGTATGAAAATGCGGTTTTTCACCCAAAATTCGACTGTGCGCCCATGACTCGCAAACTTCACCCACATTTGGGCGACTGTCCTGGGGTACCTCACAACATATTGACGCCCCCCTGGCGTGGAAGTAGGGGAAACGTGTCAATTTTCACAAAATCGTGATTTTCTGAAAATATTTCTAAGTGTCAAGGACACTTTTGGAAAATCTTCCCCAGGCTCCTGGAAGCCTCCTCGGTACGCCTCCGGCGGTTTCCCCCTGCCTGGAAGTCTGACACTTGTCTGAAATTTTTAGAGTATGAAAATGCGGTTTTTCACCCAAAATTCGACTTTGCGCCCATGACCCGCAAACTTCACCCACAGTTAGGTCACTGCCTTGGGGTACCTCACATCATATTGACGCCCCCCTGGCGTGGAAGTAGGGGAAACGTGTCAATTTTCACAAAATCGTGATTTTCTGAAAATATTTCTAAGTGTCAAGGACACTTTTGGAAAATCTTCCCCAGGCTCCTGGAAGCCTCCTCGGTACGCCTCCTGCGGTTTCCCCCTGCCTGGAAGTCTGACACTTGTCTGAAATTTTTAGAGTATGAAAATGCGGTTTTTCACCCAAAATTCGACTTTGCGCCCATGACTCGCAAACTTCACCCACATTTAGGCGACTGTCCTGGGGTACCTCACAACATATTGACGCCCCCCTGGCGTGGAAGTAGGGGAAACGTGTCAATTTTCACAAAATCGTGATTTTCTGAAAATATTTCTAAGTGTCAAGGGCACTTTTGGATAATCTTCCCAGGCTCCTGGAAGCCTCCTCGGTACGCCTCCTGCGGTTTTCCCCTGCCTGGAAGTCTGACACTTGTCTGAAATTTTTAGAGTATGAAAATGCGGTTTTTCACCCAAAATTCGACTTTGCGCCCATGACTCGCAAACTTCACCCACATTTGGGCGACTGTCCTGGGGTACCTCACAACATATTGACGCCCCCCTGGCGTGAAGTAGGGGAACGTGTCAATTTTCACAAAA
>NW_027193538.1:22500-30000 GCF_032444005.1 Ranitomeya imitator | reverse complement strand
AGTGTCCTCGGTACAGCTTCAGAGCATTCCCCCCGCCTGGAAGTCTGAAAGTTCTATGTTTGTTCTAAGTGGAAAATCGCGTTTTTTTCAGTGTTCCACCCATCAGACCCAAACTTTGCCCACGCTTAGGTCTCTGTCTCGGGGTGCTTTACAACATATTGACGCCCCTTTAGGGTGGAAGTAGGGGAAAGGGGTCATTTTTCACAAAATCGGAAATTTCTCAAAATAATTCTAAGTGTCAAGGACACTTTTGGAAAATCTTCCCCAGGCTCCTGGAAGCCTCCTCGGTACGCCTCCTGCGGTTTCTCCCTGCCTGGAAGTCTGACACTTGTCTGAAATTTTTAGAGTATGAAAACGCGGTTTTTCACCCAAAATTCGACTTTGCGCCCATGACCCGCAAACTTCACCCACAGTTAGGTCACTGCCTTGGGGTACCTCACATCATATTGACGCCCCCCAGGCGTGGAAGTAGGGGAAACGTGTCAATTTTCACAAAATCGTGATTTTCTCAAAATATTTCTAAGTGTCAAGGACTCTTTTGGATAATCTTCCCCAGGCTCCTGGAAGCCTCCTCGGTACGCCTCCTGCGGTTTCCCCCTGCCTGGAAGTCTGACACTTGTCTGAAATTTTTAGAGTATGAAAATGCGGTTTTTCACCCAAAATTCGACTTTGCGCCCATGACCCGCAAACTTCACCCACAGTTAGGTCACTGCCTTGGGGTACCTCACATCATATTGACGCCCCCCTGGCGTGGAAGTAGGGGAAACGTGTCAATTTTCACAAAATCGTGATTTTTTTCAAAATATTTCTAAGTGTCAAGGACACTTTTGGATAATCTTCCCCAGGCTCCTGGAAGCCTCCTCGGTACGCCTCCTGCGGTTTCTCCCTGCCTGGAAGTCTGACACTTGTCTGAAATTTTTAGAGTATGAAAATGCGGTTTTTCACCCAAAATTCGACTTTGCGCCCATGACCCGCAAACTTCACCCACAGTTAGGTCACTGCCTTGGGGTACCTCACATCATATTGACGCCCCCCTGGCGTGGAAGTAGGGGAAACGTGTCAATTTTCACAAAATCGTGATTTTCTGAAAATATTTCTAAGTGTCAAGGACACTTTTGGATAATCTTCCCCAGGCTCCTGGAAGCCTCCTCGGTACGCCTCCTGCGGTTTTCCCCTGCCTGGAAGTCTGACACTTGTCTGAAATTTTTAGCGCATGAAAACGCGGTTTTTCACCCAAAATTCGACTTTGCGCCCGTGACTCGCAAACTTCACCCACATTTAGGCGACTGTCCTGGGGTACCTCACAACATATTGACGCCCCCCTGGCGTGGAAGTAGGGGAAACGTGTCAATTTTCACAAAATCGTGATTTTCTGAAAATATTTCTAAGTGTCAAGGACACTTTTGGATAATCTTCCCCAGGCTCCTGGAAGCCTCCTCGGTACGCCTCCTGCGGTTTTCCCCTGCCTGGAAGTCTGACACTTGTCTGAAATTTTTAGCGCATGAAAACGCGGTTTTTCACTCCAAAATTCGACTTTGCGCCCGTGACTCGCAAACTTCACCCACATTTAGGCGACTGTCCTGGGGTACCTCACAACATATTGACGCCCCCCTGGCGTGGAAGTAGGGGAAACGTGTCAATTTTCACAAAATCGTGATTTTCTGAAAATATTTCTAAGTGTCAAGGACACTTTTGGATAATCTTCCCCAGGCTCCTGGAAGCCTCCTCGGTACGCCTCCTGCGGTTTTCCCCTGCCTGGAAGTCTGACACTTGTCTGAAATTTTTAGCGCATGAAAACGCGGTTTTTCACCCAAAATTCGACTTTGCGCCCGTGACTCGCAAACTTCACCCACATTTAGGCGACTGTCCTGGGGTACCTCACAACATATTGACGCCCCCCTGGCGTGGAAGTAGGGGAAACGTGTCAATTTTCACAAAATCGTGATTTTCTGAAAATATTTCTAAGTGTCAAGGGCACTTTTGGATAATCTTCCCCAGGCTCCTGGAAGCCTCCTCGGTACGCCTCCTGCGGTTTTCCCCTGCCTGGAAGTCTGACACTTGTCTGAAATTTTTAGAGTATGAAAATGCGGTTTTTCACCCAAAATTCGACTTTGCGCCCATGACCCGCAAACTTCACCCACAGTTAGGTCACTGCCTTGGGGTACCTCACATCATATTGACGCCCCCCTGGCGTGGAAGTAGGGGAAACGTGTCAATTTTCACAAAATCGTGATTTTCTGAAATATTTCTAAGTGTCAAGGGCACTTTTGGAAAATCTTCCCCAGGCTCCTGGAAGCCTCCTCGGTACGCCTCCGGCGGTTTCCCCCTGCCTGGAAGTCTGACACTTGTCTGAAATTTTTAGAGTATGAAAATGCGGTTTTTCACCCAAAATTCGACTGTGCGCCCATGACTCGCAAACTTCACCCACATTTGGGGGACTGTCCTGGGGTACCTCACAACATATTGACGCCCCCCTGGCGTGGAAGTAGGGGAAACGTGTCAATTTTCACAAAATCGTGATTTTCTGAAAATATTTCTAAGTGTCAAGGACACTTTTGGAAAATCTTCCCCAGGCTCCTGGAAGCCTCCTCGGTACGCCTCCGGCGGTTTCCCCCTGCCTGGAAGTCTGACACTTGTCTGAAATTTTTAGAGTATGAAAATGCGGTTTTCACCCAAAATTCGACTTTGCGCCCATGACCCGCAAACTTCACCCACAGTTAGGTCACTGCCTTGGGGTACCTCACATCATATTGACGCCCCCCTGGCGTGGAAGTAGGGGAAACGTGTCAATTTTCACAAAATCATGATTTTCTGAAAATATTTCTAAGTGTCAAGGACACTTTTGGATAATCTTCCCCAGGGCTCCTGGAAGCCTCGTCGGTACGCCTCCTGCGGTTTCCCCCTGCCTGGAAGTCTGACACTTGTCTGAAATTTTTAGAGTATGAAAATGCGGTTTTTCACCCAAATTTCGACTTTGCGCCCATGACCCGCAAACTTCACCCACAGTTAGGTCACTGCCTTGGGGTACCTCACATCATATTGACGCCCCCCTGGCGTGAAGTAGGGGAAACGTGTCAATTTTCACAAAATCGTGATTTTTTTCAAAATATTTCTAAGTGTCAAGGACACTTTTGGATAATCTTCCCCAGGCTCCTGGAAGCCTCCTCGGTACGCCTCCTGCGGTTTCTCCCTGCCTGGAAGTCTGACACTTGTCTGAAATTTTTAGAGTATGAAAATGCGGTTTTTCACCCAAAATTCGACTTTGCGCCCATGACCCGCAAACTTCACCACAGTTAGGTCACTGCCTTGGGGTACCTCACATCATATTGACGCCCCCTGGCGTGGAAGTAGGGGAAACGTGTCAATTTTCACAAAATCGTGATTTTCTGAAAATATTTCTAAGTGTCAAGGACACTTTTGGATAATCTTCCCCAGGCTCCTGGAAGCCTCCTCGGTACGCCTCCTGCGGTTTTCCCCTGCCTGGAAGTCTGACACTTGTCTGAAATTTTAGCGCATGAAAACGCGGTTTTTCACCCAAAATTCGACTTTGCGCCCGTGACTCGCAAACTTCACCCACATTTAGGCGACTGTCCTGGGGTACCTCACAACATATTGACGCCCCCCTGGCGTGGAAGTAGGGGAAACGTGTCAATTTTCACAAAATCGTGATTTTCTGAAAATATTTCTAAGTGTCAAGGACACTTTTGGATAATCTTCCCCAGGCTCCTGGAAGCCTCCTCGGTACGCCTCCTGCGGTTTCCCCTGCCTGGAAGTCTGACACTTGTCTGAAATTTTTAGCGCATGAAAACGCGGTTTTTCACCCAAAATTCGACTTTGCGCCCGTGACTCGCAAACTTCACCCACATTTAGGCGACTGTCCTGGGGTACCTCACAACATATTGACGCCCCCCTGGCGTGGAAGTAGGGGAAACGTGTCAATTTTCACAAAATCGTGATTTTCTGAAAATATTTCTAAGTGTCAAGGACACTTTTGGAAAATCTTCCCCAGGCTCCTGGAAGCCTCCTCGGTACGCCTCCGGCGGTTTCCCCCTGCCTGGAAGTCTGACACCTGTCTGAAATTTTTAGAGTATGAAAATGCGGTTTTTCACCCAAAATTCGACTGTGCGCCCATGACTCGCAAACTTCACCCACATTTGGGCGACTGTCCTGGGGTACCTCACAACATATTGACGCCCCCCTGGCGTGGAAGTAGGGGAAACGTGTCAATTTTCACAAAATCGTGATTTTCTGAAAATATTTCTAAGTGTCAAGGACACTTTTGGATAATCTTCCCCAGGCTCCTGGAAGCCTCCTCGGTACGCCTCCTGCGGTTTTCCCCTGCCTGGAAGTCTGACACTTGTCTGAAATTTTTAGCGCATGAAAACGCGGTTTTTCACCCAAAAATTCGACTTTGCGCCCGTGACTCGCAAACTTCACCCACATTTAGGCGACTGTCCTGGGGTACCTCACAACATATTGACGCCCCCCTGGCGTGGAAGTAGGGGAAACGTGTCAATTTTCACAAAATCGTGATTTTCTGAAAATATTTCTAAGTGTCAAGGACACTTTTGGATAATCTTCCCCAGGCTCCTGGAAGCCTCCTCGGTACGCCTCCTGCGGTTTTCCCCTGCCTTGGAAGTCTGACACTTGTCTGAAATTTTTAGCGCATGAAAACGCGGTTTTTCACCCAAAATTCGACTTTGCGCCCGTGACTCGCAAACTTCACCCACATTTAGGCGACTGTCCTGGGGTACCTCACAACATATTGACGCCCCCCTGGCGTGGAAGTAGGGGAAACGTGTCAATTTTCACAAAATCGTGATTTTTTTCAAAATATTTCTAAGTGTCAAGGACACTTTTGGATAATCTTCCCCAGGCTCCTGGAAGCCTCCTCGGTACGCCTCCTGCGGTTTCTCCCTGCCTGGAAGTCTGACACTTGTCTGAAATTTTTAGAGTATGAAAATGCGGTTTTTCACCCCAAAATTCGACTTTGCGCCCATGACCCGCAAACTTCACCCACAGTTAGGTCACTGCCTTGGGGTACCTCACATCATATTGACGCCCCCCCTGGCGTGGAAGTAGGGGAAACGTGTCAATTTTCACAAAATCGTGATTTTCTGAAAATATTTCTAAGTGTCAAGGACTCGTTTGGATAATCTTCCCCAGGCTCCTGGAAGCCTCCTCGGTACGCCTCCGGCGGTTTCCCCCTGCCTGGAAGTCTGACACTTGTCTGAAATTTTTAGAGTATGAAAATGCGGTTTTTCACCCAAAATTCGACTTTGCGCCCGTGACTCGCAAACTTCACCCACATTTAGGCGACTGTCCTGGGGTACCTCACAACATATTGACGCCCCCCTGGCGTGGAAGTAGGGGAAACGTGTCAATTTTCACAAAATCGTGATTTTCTGAAAATATTTCTAAGTGTCAAGGACACTTTTGGATAATCTTCCCCAGGCTCCTGGAAGCCTCCTCGGTACGCCTCCTGCGGTTTCTCCCTGCCTGGAAGTCTGACACTTGTCTGAAATTTTTAGAGTATGAAAATGCGGTTTTTCCACCCAAAATTCGACTTTGCGCCCATGACCCGCAAACTTCACCCACAGTTAGGTCACTGCCTTGGGGTACCTCACATCATATTGACGCCCCCTCTGGCGTGGAAGTAGGGGAAACGTGTCAATTTTCACAAAATCGTGATTTTCTGAAAATATTTCTAAGTGTCAAGGACACTTTTGGATAATCTTCCCCAGGCTCCTGGAAGCCTCCTCGGTACGCCTCCTGCGGTTTTCCCCCTGCCTGGAAGTCTGACACTTGTCTGAAATTTTTAGCGCATGAAAACGCGGTTTTTCACCCAAAATTCGACTTTGCGCCCGTGACTCGCAAACTTCACCCACATTTAGGCGACTGTCCTGGGGTACCTCACAACATATTGACGCCCCCCTGGCGTGGAAGTAGGGGAAACGTGTCAATTTTCACAAAATCGTGATTTTCTGAAAATATTTCTAAGTGTCAAGGACACTTTTGGATAATCTTCCCCAGGCTCCTGGAAGCCTCCTCGGTACGCCTCCTGCGGTTTTCCCCTGCCTGGAATGTCTGACACTTGTCTGAAATTTTTAGCGCATGAAAACGCGGTTTTTCACCCAAAATTCGACTTTGCGCCCGTGACTCGCAAACTTCACCCACATTTAGGCGACTGTCCTGGGGTACCTCACAACATATTGACGCCCCCCTGGCGTGGAAGTAGGGAAACGTGTCAATTTTCACAAAATCGTGATTTTCTGAAAATATTTCTAAGTGTCAAGGACACTTTTGGATAATCTTCCCCAGGCTCCTGGAAGCCTCCTCGGTACGCCTCCTGCGGTTTTCCCCTGCCTGGAAGTCTGACACTTGTCTGAAATTTTTAGCGCATGAAAACGCGGTTTTTCACCCAAAATTCGACTTTGCGCCCGTGACTCGCAAACTTCACCCACATTAGGCGACTGTCCTGGGTACCTCACAACATATTGACGCCCCCCTGGCGTGGAAGTAGGGGAAACGTGTCAATTTTCACAAAATCGTGATTTTTTTCAAAATATTTCTAAGTGTCAAGGACACTTTTGGATAATCTTCCCCAGGCTCCTGGAAGCCTCCTCGGTACGCCTCCTGCGGTTTCTCCCTGCCTGGAAGTCTGACACTTGTCTGAAATTTTTAGAGTATGAAAATGCGGTTTTTCAACCCAAAATTCGACTTTGCGCCCATGACCCGCAAACTTCACCCACAGTTAGGTCACTGCCTTGGGGTACCTCACATGCATATTGACGCCCCCTGGCGTGGAAGTAGGGGAAACGTGTCAATTTTCACAAAATCGTGATTTTTCTGAAAATATTTCTAAGTGTCAAGGACTCGTTTGGATAATCTTCCCCAGGCTCCTGGAAGCCTCCTCGGTACGCCTCCGGCGGTTTCCCCTGCCTGGAAGTCTGACACTTGTCTGAAATTTTTAGAGTATGAAAATGCGGTTTTTCACCCAAAATTCGACTTTGCGCCCGTGACTCGCAAACTTCACCCACATTTAGGCGTCTGTCCTGGGTACCTCACAACATATTGACGCCCCCCTGGCGTGGAAGTAGGGGAAACGTGTCAATTTTCACAAAATCGTGATTTTCTGAAAATATTTCTAAGTGTCAAGGACACTTTTGGATAATCTTCCCCAGGCTCCTGAAGCCTCCTCGTACGCCTCCTGCGGTTTCTCCCTGCCTGGAAGTCTGACACTTGTCTGAAATTTTTAGAGTATGAAAATGCGGTTTTTCACCCAAAATTCGACTTTGCGCCCATGACCCGCAAACTTCACCCACAGTTAGGTCACTGCCTTGGGGTACCTCACATCATATTGACGCCCCCCTGGCGTGGAAGTAGGGGAAACGTGTCAATTTTCACAAAATCGTGATTTTCTGAAAATATTTCTAAGTGTCAAGGACACTTTTGGATAATCTTCCCCAGGCTCCTGGAAGCCTCCTCGGTACGCCTCCT
>NW_027193538.1:10000-12500 GCF_032444005.1 Ranitomeya imitator | reverse complement strand
CGGGGTCCACCGCGGCTCAGGCGCAGAGCCCGCCAGCGACGCGGAGGTCGCACGGGGGCGCAGTTGGCCTGGCCGTGTCGGCGTCGCCCTATGGCGTAGTCCCTCGTCCCGGGCTCTTGCCCGTAACCTCAAAGGAGCCCCAACCGAGCGGCGTCTCCCCCCCCAAAGCCGTGCCTCCGCTGTTGAGAACAGAAGAAGCCCGGGGCGGCAGTTCGCCGGGTACTCCCCTTCGCCAAACTCTTTTTGCCCCACTCGTCTCTCCCTTTTCCATCCTCCCTTCTCGCTCTGGGGGCGTCCGCTTGGTCCTCTCTCTCTCTCTCTCTCTCCTCGCTCTCTCCTCTCGCGCTCCCTTCCGAGCCGCCTCGGAGGACGTCGGACGAGCGGGGAAGGCGACGGCGTTCGGCCGGGCACACCACGCGGTGAGAACCCACTCCGCCTGCCTCCCCACGCGTCTGTCATCCCCCACTATCGTAGGGGCTGGAGAACGCGGAGCTCGGCGGTGGCGTGGAAGCGCCACCCACCGCCACCGCTCTCGCCGATGCCCACCGCGGAGGCCGCCCATCGGACGCTGGGTGGGGGTCGGCACGGGCCTCCGCGGGCGAGCTGCGCATCTGGAAGTCAAAGGGCCGCCCTCGGAGAAGATCGTTGTGCTACCCCGCGCGGGGAGCGATTCGGACGACGGGCCCCCACGCCGAGGTGGGTGGGCGCCCCGCCATTCGCCCGCGCGGGTCGTCGGACCCCTGCCGTACCACAGTTCGGGTCAAACTCCCCCTCTGCACGGCAGCCACCGTCCTGCGAACGGGAGGCGACTGCCGGCGTGCACGCCCAAGGATGCGTGCCTGAATCCCGGGGGGGTAAAAGAGGAAGGAGACCGCCCGCCTTAGACCGACGCGGGCTCCAAAGCCCGGGCCGAGCGAGCGGCACCACCTCCCCACCCGGGAGCGCTGAGCCAAATCGATCGGAGGAAGAGCCGGTGGGGGGCATGGGTGAGAAACCCCACCCGCTGCCATCCTTCCCCTCGGGGAGACGGGGAAGAAACATGCCCGATAGTCCTGGAGGTACCTCTCCGACACGCTACGGGCGCCCTCGAGACGGAATCCGGGTCACAGTGCGATTCTCTCATAGGTCTCCCCCGTGGCGTGGAAGCGGGAGACATCCGACGCAGAGAAACGCAAAGCCTGCTCTGAGGGGACCGAGTCAGGGGGTGCAATCCGCCCTCCTGGAGCCCTCCTCGGGACGAAGACTCCAGATCTGCCTCCCTTCTGACATCCGTCACCCTCGGAGAACCAGAACACGCTTGGGGAGGGTCCGTTCAGGCTCAGGCGACCCGGGAAACGCGTCTCTGACTTGGGGCAGACGACCGGCAAGAGTCCCCCTGGAGCCGCGGAAGCCTGGTGTCGACGCGAGGGCGGACTTCCATGCAAACAGGGGGGTACTCGCCAAACCGCCTACCCGACTTGAGGAACCACGAAAACATCGGAAATCAGTCGGGCCCGAGAGGTACCCCTCTCTCCTATATCCTGCAGCTGGTGTGCAAAAGTGGGTATTTGCATGGCGAAACACCGACCCCCACTTTAAGGGAGCGAAGCCGAAAAGTGTCCGACTTCCTGGAGCTGTGCGGCGGATCCGGCGGCCAGAAATTCCTCATGCCGGTTCTATTTTTTTTTTTTTCGATTTTGCGAAATTTGGCGGCCAGGCGGCGTAGCTGGGGCCTGGACTAGCCCGAAACACCTGGAGCCGGCGAGCGGAACGAATTTCCCAACGTTCTGCGGCTCCCGGAAGCCAAAAACGCATCGCCGAAAAATTTCAAAGTCCCAAGGACTCGTTCTTGAAAATCGATCCGGGGGCCATGGAAGTGTCCTCGGTACAGCTTCAGAGCTTTCCCCCCGCCTGG
This sequence comes from Ranitomeya imitator, assembly GCF_032444005.1. NCBI lineage: Eukaryota > Metazoa > Chordata > Amphibia > Anura > Dendrobatidae > Ranitomeya > Ranitomeya imitator. The sequence continues at coordinate 10,606 of NW_027193538.1, read as the reverse complement.
AAGTCTGAAAGTTCTATGTTTGTTCTAAGTGGAAAAATCGCGTTTTTTTCAGTGTTCCACCCATCAGACCCAAACTTTGCCCACGCTTAGGTCTCTGTCTCGGGGTGCTTTACAACATATTGACGCCCCTTTAGGGTGGAAGTAGGGGAAAGGGGTCATTTTTCACAAAATCGGAAATTTCTCAAAATATTTCTAAGTGTCAAGGACACTTTTGGAAAATCTTCCCCAGGCTCCTGGAAGCCTCCTCGGTACGCCTCCGGCGGTTTCCCCCTGCCTGGAAGTCTGACACTTGTCTGAAATTTTTAGAGTATGAAAATGCGGTTTTTCACCCAAAATTCGACTTTGCGCCCATGACCCGCAAACTTCACCCACAGTTAGGTCACTGCCTTGGGGTACCTCACATCATATTGACGCCCCCCTGGCGTGGAAGTAGGGGAAACGTGTCAATTTTCACAAAATCATGATTTTCTGAAAATATTTCTAAGTGTCAAGGACACTTTTGGATAATCTTCCCCAGGCTCCTGGAAGCCTCGTCGGTACGCCTCCTGCGGTTTCCCCCTGCCTGGAAGTCTGACACTTGTCTGAAATTTTTAGAGTATGAAAATG
>NW_027193537.1:0-45244 GCF_032444005.1 Ranitomeya imitator | reverse complement strand
TGTAGGGATTAGAGTGTTGGGCTATAGAGTGTAGGGTATAGAGTATAGGGTATAGAGTGTAGGGTATAGAGTGTAGGGTATACAGTGTAGGGTATAAAGTGTAGAGTGTAGGGTATAGAATGTAGGGTATAGAGTGTAGGGTATAGAGTGTAGGGTGTAGAGTGTAGGGTATAGAGTGTAGAGTTTAGGGTATAGAGTGTAGGGTATAGAGTGTAGGGTATAGAGTGTAGAGTGTAGGGTATAGAGTGTAGGATATAGAGTGTATGGTATAGAGTGTATGGTATAGAGTGTACGGTATAGAGTGTAGAGTGTAGGGTATAGAGTGTAGGGTATAGATTGTAGGGTATAGAGTGTATTATATAGGGTATAGAGTGTATGGTATAGAGTGTAGGGTATAGAGTGTATAGTGTAGGGTATAGAGTGTAGGGTATAGAGTGTAGGGTATAGAGTGTAGAGTGTAGGGTATAGAGTGTAGGGTACAGAGTGTAGAGTGTAGGGTATAGAGTTTAGGGTATAGAGTGTATGGTATAGAGTGTAGAGTGTAGGGTATAGAGTGTAGTGTATAGAGTGTAGGGTATAGAGTGTAGAGTGTAGGGTATAGAGTTTAGGGTATAGAGTGTATGGTATAGAGGGTAGAGTGTAGGGTATAGAGTGTATAGTGTAGGGTATAGAGTGTAGGGTATAGAGTGTAGGGTATAGAGTGTATGGTATAGAGTGTAGGGAATAGAGTGTAGAGTGTAGGGTATAGAGTGTATGGTATAGAGTGTAGGGTATAGAGTGTAGAGTATAGAGTGTAGGGTATAGAGTGTAGGGTATAGAGTGTAGGGTATAGAGTGTAAGGTATAGAGTGTAGGGAATAGAGTGTAGAGTGTAGGGTATAGAGTGTATGGTATAGAGTGTACGGTATAGAGTGTAGAGTGTAGGGTATAGAGTGTAGGGTATAGATTGTAGGGTATAGAGTGTATTGTATAGGGTATAGAGTGTATGGTGTAGAGTGTAGGGTATAGAGTGTATAGTGTAGGGTATAGAGTGTAGGGTATAGAGTGTAGGGTATAGAGTGTAGAGTGTAGGGTATAGAGTGTATGGTATAGAGTGTAGGGTATAGAGTGTATGGTATAGAGTGTATGGTATAGAGTGTAGAGTGTAGGGTATAGAGTGTAGTGTATAGAGTGTAGGGTATAGAGTGTAGAGTGTAGGGTATAGAGTTTAGGGTATAGAGTGTATGGTATAGAGTGTAGAGTGTAGGGTATAGAGTGTATAGTGTAGGGTATAGAGTGTAGGGTATAGAGTGTAGGGTATAGAGTGTATGGAATAGAGTGTAGGGAATAGAGTGTAGAGTGTAGGGTATAGAGTGTATGGTATAGAGTGTAGGGTATAGAGTGTAGAGTATAGAGTGTAGGGTATAGAGTGTAGGGTATAGAGTGTAGGGTATAGAGTGTAAGGTATAGAGTGTAGGGAATAGAGTGTAGAGTGTAGGGTATAGAGTGTATGGTATAGAGTGTAGGGTATAGAGTGTAGAGGGTAGAGTGTAGGGTATAGAGTGTAGGGTATAGAGTGTAGAGCGTAGGGTATAGAGTGTAGGGTATAGAGTGTAGGGTGTAGAGTGTAGGGTATAGAGTGTATAGTGTAGGGTATAGAGTGTAGGGTATAGAGTGTAGGGTATAGAGTGTAGAGTGTAGGGTATAGAGTGTAGGGTACAGAGTGTAGAGTGTAGGGTATAGAGTTTAGGGTATAGAGTGTATGGTATAGAGTGTAGAGTGTAGGGTATAGAGTGTAGTGTATAGAGTGTAGGGTATAGAGTGTAGAGTGTAGGGTATAGAGTTTAGGGTATAGAGTGTATGGTATAGAGGGTAGAGTGTAGGGTATAGAGTGTATAGTGTAGGGTATAGAGTGTAGGGTATAGAGTGTAGGGTATAGAGTGTATGGTATAGAGTGTAGGGAATAGAGTGTAGAGTGTAGGGTATAGAGTGTATGGTATAGAGTGTAGGGTATAGAGTGTAGAGTATAGAGTGTAGGGTATAGAGTGTAGGGTATAGAGTGTAGGGTATAGAGTGTAAGGTATAGAGTGTAGGGAATAGAGTGTAGAGTGTAGGGTATAGAGTGTATGGTATAGAGTGTACGGTATAGAGTGTAGAGTGTAGGGTATAGAGTGTAGGGTATAGATTGTAGGGTATAGAGTGTATTGTATAGGGTATAGAGTGTATGGTGTAGAGTGTAGGGTATAGAGTGTATAGTGTAGGGTATAGAGTGTAGGGTATAGAGTGTAGGGTATAGAGTGTAGAGTGTAGGGTATAGAGTGTATGGTATAGAGTGTAGGGTATAGAGTGTATGGTATAGAGTGTATGGTATAGAGTGTAGAGTGTAGGGTATAGAGTGTAGTGTATAGAGTGTAGGGTATAGAGTGTAGAGTGTAGGGTATAGAGTTTAGGGTATAGAGTGTATGGTATAGAGTGTAGAGTGTAGGGTATAGAGTGTATAGTGTAGGGTATAGAGTGTAGGGTATAGAGTGTAGGGTATAGAGTGTATGGAATAGAGTGTAGGGAATAGAGTGTAGAGTGTAGGGTATAGAGTGTATGGTATAGAGTGTAGGGTATAGAGTGTAGAGTATAGAGTGTAGGGTATAGAGTGTAGGGTATAGAGTGTAGGGTATAGAGTGTAAGGTATAGAGTGTAGGGAATAGAGTGTAGAGTGTAGGTTATAGAGTGTATGGTATAGAGTGTAGGGTATAGAGTGTAGAGGGTAGAGTGTAGGGTATAGAGTGTAGGGTATAGAGTGTAGAGCGTAGGGTATAGAGTGTAGGGTATAGAGTGTAGGGTGTAGAGTGTAGGGTATAGAGTGTAGAGTGTAGGGTATAAAGTGTAGGGTATAGAGTGTAGGGTGTAGAGTGTAGGGTATAGAGTGTAGAGTGTAGGGTATAGAGTGTATGGTATAATGTGTAGGGTATAGAGTGTAGAGTGTAGGGTATAGAGTGTAGGATATAGAGTGTAGAGTGTAGGGTATAAAGTGTAGGGTATAGAGTGTAGAGTGTAGGGTATAGAGTGTAGAGTGTAGGGTATAGAGTGTATGGTATAGAGTGTAGGGTATAGAGTGTAGGGTATAGAGTGTAGAGTGTAGGGATTAGAGTGTAGGGTATAGAGTGTAGGGTATAGAGTGTAGAGTGTAGGGTATAGAGTGTAGGATATAGAGTGTAGGGTATAGAGTGTATGGTATAGAGTGTACGGTATAGAGTGTAGAGTGTAGGGTATAGAGTGTAGGGTATAGATTGTAGGGTATAGAGTGTATTGTATAGGGTATAGAGTGTATGGTGTAGAGTGTAGGGTATAGAGTGTATAGTGTAGGGTATAGAGTGTAGGGTATAGAGTGTAGGGTATAGAGTGTAGAGTGTAGGGTATAGAGTGTATGGTATAGAGTGTAGGGTATAGAGTGTATGGTATAGAGTGTAGGGTATAGAGTGTAGAGTGTAGGGTATAGAGTGTAGTGTATAGAGTGTAGGGTATAGAGTGTAGAGTGTAGGGTATAGAGTTTAGGGTATAGAGTGTATGGTATAGAGTGTAGAGTGTAGGGTATAGAGTGTATTATGTAGGGTATAGAGTGTAGGGTATAGAGTGTAGGGTATAGACTGTATGGTTTAGAGTGTAGGGAATAGAGTGTAGAGTGTAGGGTATAGAGTGTAGAGTGTAGGGATTAGAGTGTAGGGTATAGAGTGTAGGGTATAGAGTGTAGAGTGTAGGGTATAGAGTGTAGGATATAGAGTGTAGGGTATAGAGTGTATGGTATAGAGTGTACGGTATAGAGTGTAGAGTGTAGGGTATAGAGTGTAGGGTATAGATTGTAGGGTATAGAGTGTATTGTATAGGGTATAGAGTGTATGGTGTAGAGTGTAGGGTATAGAGTGTATAGTGTAGGGTATAGAGTGTAGGGTATAGAGTGTAGGGTATAGAGTGTAGAGTGTAGGGTATAGAGTGTATGGTATAGAGTGTAGGGTATAGAGTGTATGGTATAGAGTGTAGGGTATAGAGTGTAGAGTGTAGGGTATAGAGTGTAGTGTATAGAGTGTAGGGTATAGAGTGTAGAGTGTAGGGTATAGAGTTTAGGGTATAGAGTGTATGGTATAGAGTGTAGAGTGTAGGGTATAGAGTGTATTATGTAGGGTATAGAGTGTAGGGTATAGAGTGTAGGGTATAGACTGTATGGTTTAGAGTGTAGGGAATAGAGTGTAGAGTGTAGGGTATAGAGTGTATGGTATAGAGTGTAGGGTATAGAGTGTAGGGTATAGAGTGTAGGGTATAGAGTGTAGGGTATAGAGTGTAAGGTACAGAGTGTAGGGAATAGAGTGTAGAGTGTAGGGTATAGAGTGTAGAGTGTAGGGTATAGAGTGTATGGTATAGAGTGTAGGGTATAGAGTGTATGGTATAGAGTGTAGGGTATAGAGTGTAAAGTGTAGGGTATAGAGTGTAGGGTATAGAGTATAGAGTGTAGGGTATAGAGTGTAGGGTATAGAGTGTAGAGTGTAGGGTATAGAGTGTAGAGTGTAGGGTATAGAGTGTATGGTATAGAGTGTAGGGTATAGAGTGTAGGGTATAGAGTGTAGAGTGTAGGGATTAGAGTGTAGGGTATAGAGTGTAGGGTATAGAGTGTACGGTATAGAGTGTTGGGCTATAGAGTGTAGCGTATAGACTGTAGGGTATAGAGTGTAGGGTATACAGTGTAGGGTATAGAGTGTAAGGTATAGAGTGTAGAGTGTAGAGTGTAGGGTATAGAGTGTAGAGTTTAGGGTATAGAGTGTAGGGTATAGAGTGTAGGGTTTAGAGTGTATGGTATAGAGTGTAGGGTATAGAGTGTAGAGTGTAGGGTATAGAGTGTAGGGTATAGAGTGTATGGTATAGAGTGTACGGTATAGAGTGTAGAGTGTAGGGTATAGAGTGTAGGGTATAGAGTGTATGGTATAGAGTGTACGGTATAGAGTGTAGAGTGTATGGTATAGAGTGTAGGGTATAAAGTGTAGGGTATAGATTGTAGGATATAGAGTGTAGAATGTAGGGTATAGAGTATAGGGTATAGAGTGTATGGTGTAGAGTGTAGGGTATAGAGTGTATAGTGTAGGGTATAGAGTGTAGGGTTTAGAGTGTAGGGTATAGAGTGTAGGGTGTAGAGTGTAGAGTGTAGGGTATAGAGTGTATGGTATAGAGTGTAGGGTATAGAGTGTTGGGTATAGAGTGTAGGGTATAGAGTGTAGAGTGTAGGGTATAGAGTTTAGGGTATAGAGTGTATGGTATAGAGTGTAGAGTGTAGGGTATAGAGTGTATAGTGTAGGTTATAGAGTGTAGGGTATAGAGTGTATGGTATAGAGTGTAGGGAATAGAGTGTAGAGTTTAGGGTATAGAGTGTAGGGTATAGAGTGTCGGGTTTAGAGTGTATGGTATAGAGTGTAGGGTATAGAGTGTAGAGTGTAGGGTATAGAGTGTAGGATATAGAGTGTAGGGTATAGAGTGTATGGTATAGAGTGTACGGTATAGAGTGTAGAGTGTAGGGTATAGAGTGTAGGGTATAGATTGTAGGGTATAGAGTGTATTGTATAGGGTATAGAGTGTATGGTGTAGAGTGTAGGGTATAGAGTGTATAGTGTAGGGTATAGAGTGTAGGGTATAGAGTGTAGAGTATAGGGTATAGAGTGTATGGTATAGAGTGTAGGGTATAGAGTGTATGGTATAGAGTGTAGGGTATAGAGTGTAGAGTGTAGGGTATAGAGTGTAGGGTATAGAGTGTAGAGTGTAGGGTATAGAGTTAAGGGTATAGAGTGTATGGTATAGAGTGTAGAGTGTAGGGTATAGAGTGTATAGTGTAGGGTGTAGAGTGTAGGGTATAGAGTGTAGGGTATAGAGTGTATGGTATAGAGTGTAGGGAATAGAGTGTAGAGTGTAGGGTATAGAGTGTATGGTATAGAGTGTAGGGTATAGAGTGTAGAGTATAGAGTGTAGGGTATAGAGTGTAGGGTATAGAGTGTAGGGTATAGAGTGTAAGGTATAGAGTGTAGGGAATAGAGTGTAGAGTGTAGGGTATAGAGTGTATGGTATAGAGTGTAGGGTGTAGAGGGTAGAGTGTAGGGTATAGAGTGTAGGGTATAGAGTGTAGAGCGTAGGGTATAGAATGTAGGGTATAGAGTGTAGGAAGTAGAGTGTATGGTATAGAGTGTACAGTATAGAGTGTATGGTATAGAGTGTAGAGTGTAGGGTATAGAGTGTATGGTATAGAGTGTAGGGTGTAGAGTGTATGGTATAGAGTGTATAGTATAGAGTGTAGGGTACAGAGTGTAGAGTGTAGGGTATAGAGTGTAGGGTATAGAGTGTATGGTATAGAGTGTACGGTATAGAGTGTATGATATAGAGTGTATGGTATATAGTGTAGGGTATAGAGTGTTTGGTATAGAGTGTAAGGTATAGAGTGTAGAGAGTAGGGTATAGATTTTAGAGTGTAGAGTGTAGGGTATAGAGTGTAGGGTATAGAGTGTATGGAATAGAGTGTATGGTATAGAGTGTAGGCTGTAGAGTGTAGGGTATAGAGTGTAGAGTGTGGGGTATAGAGTGTAGAGTGTAGGGTATAGAGTGTATGATATAGAGTGTAGGGTATAGAGTGTATGGTATAGATTGCAGGGTATAGAGTGTAGGGTATAGAGTGTAGAGTGTAGGGTATAGAGTGTAGGGTATAGAGTGTATGGTATAGAGTGTATGGTATAGATTGTAGGGTATAGAGTGTAGGGTATAGAGTGTAGAGTGTAGGGTATAGAGTGTAGAAAGTAGGGTATAGTGTGTAGGGTATAGAGTGTAGAGTGTAGGGTATAGAGTGTAGAGTGTAGGGTATAGAGTGTAGGGTATAGAGTGTATAGTGTAGGGTATAGAGTGTAGAGTGTAGGGTATAGAGTGTAGGGTATAGAGTGTTGGGATATAGAGTGTAGGGTATAGAGTGTAGGGTATAGAGTGTAGGGTATAGAGTGTAGGGTATAGAGTATATAGTGTAGGGTATAGAGTATATAGTGTAGGGTATAGAGTGTAGGGTATAGAGTGTAGAGTGTAGGGTATAGAGTGTAGGGTATAGAGTGTAGGTAATAGAGTGTAGGGTATAAAGTGTAGAGTGTAGGGTATAGAGTGTAGGGTATAGAGTGTAGGGTATAGAGTGTAGGGTATAGAGTGTAGAGTGTAGGGTGTAGAGTGTAGAGTGTAGGGTATAGAGTGTAAGGTATAGAGTGTAGGGTATAGAGTGTAGAGTGTAGGGTATAGAGTGTAGGGTATAGAGTGTAGGGTATAGAGTGTAGGGTATAAAGTGTAGCGTGTAGGGTATAGAGTGTAGGGTTTAGAGTGTATGTTATAGAGTGTAGGGTATAGAGTGTAGAGTGTAGGATATAGAGTGTAGAGTGTAGGGTATAGAGTGTAGGGTATATAGTGTAGGGTATAGAGTGTAGGGTATAGAGTGTAGAGTGTAGGGTATAGAGTGTAGAAAGTAGGGTATAGTGTGTAGGGTATAGAGTGTAGAGTGTAGGGTATAGAGTGTAGGGTATAGAGTGTAGATTGTATGGTATAGAGTGTAGGGTATAGAGTGTATAGTGTAGGGTATAGAGTGTAGAGTGTAGGGTATAGAGTGTAGGGTATAGAGTGTTGGGATATAGAGTGTAGGGTATAGAGTGTAGGGTATAGAGTGTAGGGTATAGATTGTAGGGTATAGAGTGTAGGGTATAGAGTGTAGGGTATAGAGTATATAGTGTAGGGTATAGAGTGTAGGGTATAGAGTGTAGGGTATAGAGTGTAGGGTATAGAGTGTAGGTATAGAGTGTAGGGTATAAAGTGTAGAGTGTAGGGTATAGAGTGTAGGGTATAGAGTGTAGGGTATAGAGTGTAGGGTATAGAGTGTAGAGTGTAGGGTGTAGAGTGTAGAGTGTAGGGTATAGAGTGTAAGGTATAGAGTGTAGGGTATAGAGTGTATGTTATAGAGTGTAGGGTATAGAGTGTAGAGTGTAGGGTATAGAGTGTAGGGTATAGAGTGTAGGGTATAAAGTGTAGCGTGTAGGGTATAGAGTGTAGGGTATGGAGTGTAGAGTGTAGGATATAGAGTGTAGAGTGTAGGGTATAGAGTGTAGGGTATATAGTGTAGGGTATAGAGTGTATGGTATAGAGTGTAGAGTGTAGGGTATAGAGTGTAGAAAGTAGGGTATAGTGTGTAGGGTATAGAGTGTAGAGTGTAGGGTATAGAGTGTAGGGTATAGAGTGTAGATTGTATGGTATAGAGTGTAGGGTATAGAGTGTATAGTGTAGGGTATAGAGTGTAGAGTGTAGGGTGTAGAGTGGAGAGTGTAGGGTATAGAGTGTAAGGTATAGAGTGTAGGGTATAGAGTGTATGTTATAGAGTGTAGGGTATAGAGTGTAGAGTGTAGGGTATAGAGTGTAGGGTATAGAGTGTAGAAAGTAGGGTATAGTGTGTAGGGTATAGAGTGTAGAGTGTAGGGTATAGAGTGTAGGGTATAGAGTGTAGATTGTATGGTATAGAGTGTAGGGTATAGAGTGTATAGTGTAGGGTATAGAGTGTAGGGTATAGAGTGTAGGGTATAGAGTGTTGGGATTTAGAGTGTAGGGTATAGAGTGTCGGGTATAGAGTGTAGGGTATAGATTGTAGGGTAAAGAGTGTAAGGTATAGAGTGTAGGGTATAGAGTATAGTGTAGGGTATAGAGTGTAGGGTATAGAGTGTAGGGTATAGAGTGTAGGGTATAGAGTGTAGGGTATAAAGTGTAGAGTGTAGGGTATAGAGTGTAGGGTATAGAGTGTAGAGTGTAGGGTGTAGAGTGGAGAGTGTAGGGTATAGAGTGTAAGGTATAGAGTGTAGGGTATAGAGTGTATGTTATAGAGTGTAGGGTATAGAGTGTAGAGTGTAGGGTATAGAGTGTAGGGTATAGAGTGTAGAAAGTAGGGTACAGTGTGTAGGGTATAGAGTGTAGGGTATAGAGTGTATGGTATAGAGTGTAGAGTGTAGGGTATAGAGTGTAGAAAGTAGGGTATAGTGTGTAGGGTATAGAGTGTAGAGTGTAGGGTATAGAGTGTAGGGTATAGATTGTAGATTGTATGGTATAGAGTGTAGGGTATAGAGTGTATAGTGTAGGGTATAGAGTGTAGAGTGTAGGGTATAGAGTGTAGAGTGTAGGGTATAGAGTGTAGGGTATAGAGTGTATATTGTAGAGTGTAGGGTATAGAGTGTAGAGTGTAGGGTATAGAGTGTAGGGTATAGAGTGTAGGGTATAGATTGTAGGGTATAGAGTGTAGGGTATAGAGTGTAGGGTATAGAGTATATAGTGTAGGGTATAAAGTGTAGGGTATAGAGTGTAGAGTGTAGGGTATAGAGTGTAGGGTATAGAGTGTAGGGTATAGAGTGTAGGGTATAAAGTGTAGAGTGCAGGGTATAGAGTGTAGGGTATAGAGTGTAGGGTGTAGAGTGGAGATTGTAGGGTATAGAGTGTAAGGTATAGAGTGTAGGGTATAGAGTGTATATTATAGAGTGTAGGGTATAGAGTGTAGAGTGTAGGGTATAGAGTGTAGGGTATATAGTGTGGGGTATAGAGTGTAGGGTATAAAGTGTAGAGTGTAGGGTATAGAGTGTAGGGTTTAGAGTGTATATTATAGAGTGTAGGGTATAGAGTGTAGAGTTTAGGATATAGAGTGTAGAGTGTAGGGTATAGAGTGTAGGGTATATAGTGTAGGGTATAGAGTGTAGGGTATAGAGTGTAGTGTATAGAGTGTAGAGTGTAGGGTATAGAGTGTAGGGTATAGAGTGTAGAGTGTAGGGTATAGAGTGTTGGGTGTAGAGTGTAGGGTATAGAGTGTAGGGTATAGAGTGTAGAGTGTAGGGTATAAAGTGTAGGGTATAGAGTGTAGGGTGTAGACTGTAGGGTATAGAGTGTAGAGTGTAGGGTATAGAGTGTATGGTATAATGTGTAGGGTATAGAGTGTAGAGTGTAGGGTATAGAGTGTAGGGTATAGAGTGTAGGGTATAGAGTGTAGAGTGTAGGGTATATAGTGTAGGGTATAGAGTATAGAGTGTAGGGTATAGAGTGTAGGGTATAGAGTGTAGAGTGTAGAGTGTAGGGTATAGAGTGTAGAGTGTAGGGTATAGAGTGTATGGTATAGAGTGTAGGGTATAGAGTGTAGGGTATAGAGTGTAGAGTGTAGGGATTAGAGTGTAGGGTATAGAGTGTAGGGTATAGAGTGTAGAGTGTATGGTATAGAGTGTAGGGTATAGAGTGTAGAGTGTAGGGATTAGAGTGTTGGGCTATAGAGTGTAGGGTATAGAGTATAGGGTATAGAGTGTAGGGTATAGAGTGTAGGGTATACAGTGTAGGGTATAAAGTGTAGAGTGTAGGGTATAGAATGTAGGGTATAGAGTGTAGAGTATATAGAGTGTAGGGTATAGAGTGTAGAGTGTAGAGTGTAGGGTATAGAGTGTAGAGTTTAGGGTATAGAGTGTAGGGTATAGAGTGTAGGGTATAGAGTGTAGAGTGTAGGGTATAGAGTGTAGGATATAGAGTGTATGGTATAGAGTGTATGGTATAGAGTGTACGGTATAGAGTGTAGAGTGTAGGGTATAGAGTGTAGGGTATAGATTGTAGGGTATAGAGTGTATTATATAGGGTATAGAGTGTATGGTGTAGAGTGTAGGGTATAGAGTGTATAGTGTAGGGTATAGAGTGTAGGGTATAGAGTGTAGGGTATAGAGTGTAGAGTGTAGGGTATAGAGTGTAGTGTATAGAGTGTAGGGTATAGAGTGTAGAAAGTAGGGTATAGTGTGTGGGGTATAGAGTGTAGGGTATAGAGTGTATGGTATAGAGTGTAGAGTGTAGGGTATAGAGTGTAGAAAGTAGGGTATAGTGTATAGAGTGTAGAGTGTAGGGTATAGAGTGTAGGGTATAGAGTGTAGATTGTATGGTATAGAGTGTAGGGTATAGAGTGTATAGTGTAGGGTATAGAGTGTAGGGTATAGAGTGTAGGGTATAGAGTGTTGGGATATAGAGTGTAGGGTATAGAGTGTCGGGTATAGAGTGTAGGGTATAGATTGTAGGGTAAAGAGTGTAGGGTATAGAGTGTAGGGTATAGAGTATAGTGTAGGGTATAGAGTGTAGGGTATAGAGTGTAGGGTATAGAGTGTAGGGTATAGAGTGTAGGGTATAGAGTGTAGGGTATAAAGTGTAGAGTGTAGGGTATAGAGTGTAGGGTATAGAGTGTAGAGTGTAGGGTGTAGAATGGAGAGTGTAGGGTATAGAGTGTAAGGTGTAGAGTGTAGGGTATAGAGTGTATGTTATAGAGTGTAGGGTATAGAGTGTAGAGTGTAGGGTATAGAGTGTAGGGTATAGAGTGTAGAAAGTAGGGTACAGTGTGTAGGGTATAGAGTGTAGGGTATAGAGTGTATGGTATAGAGTGTATGGTATAGAGTGTAGAGTGTAGGGTATAGAGTGTAGAAAGTAGGGTATAGTGTGTAGGGTATAGAGTGTAGAGTGTAGGGTATAGAGTGTAGGGTATAGATTGTAGATTGTATGGTATAGAGTGTAGGGTATAGAGTGTATAGTGTAGGGTATAGAGTGTAGAGTGTAGGGTATAGAGTGTAGAGTGTAGGGTATAGAGTGTAGGGTATAGAGTGTTGGGATATAGAGTGTAGGGTATAGAGTGTAGGGTATAGAGTGTAGGGTATAGATTGTAGGGTATAGAGTGTAGGGTATAGAGTGTAGGGTATAGAGTATATAGTGTAGGGTATAAAGTGTAGGGTATAGAGTGTAGAGTGTAGGGTATAGAGTGTAGGGTATAGAGTGTAGGGTATAGAGTGTAGGGTATAAAGTGTAGAGTGCAGGGTATAGAGTGTAGGGTATAGAGTGTAGAGTGTAGGGTGTAGAGTGGAGAGTGTAGGGTATAGAGTGTAAGGTATAGAGTGTAGGGTATAGAGTGTATGTTATAGAGTGTAGGGTATAGAGTGTAGAGTGTAGGGTATAGAGTGTAGGGTATATAGTGTGGGGTATAGAGTGTAGGGTATAAAGTGTAGAGTGTAGGGTATAGAGTGTAGGGTTTAGAGTGTATATTATAGAGTGTAGGGTATAGAGTGTAGAGTGTAGGATATAGAGTGTAGAGTGTAGGGTATAGAGTGTAGGGTATATAGTGTAGGTTATAGAGTGTAGGGTATAGAGTGTAGGGTATAGAGTGTAGAGTGTAGGGTATAGAGTGTAGGGTATAGAGTGTAGAGTGCAGGGTATAGAGTGTATGGTATAGAGTGTAGGGTGTAGAGTGTATGGTATAGAGTGTAGGGTATAGGGTATAGAGTGTTGGGTGTAGAGTGTAGGGTATAGAGTGTAGGGTATAGAGTGTAGAGTGTAGGGTATAAAGTGTAGGGTATAGAGTGTAGGGTGTAGACTGTAGGGTATAGAGTGTAGAGTGCAGGGTATAGAGTGTATGGTATAGAGTGTAGGGTATAGAGTGTATGGTATAATGTGTAGGGTATAGAGTGTAGAGTGTAGGGTATAGAGTGTAGGGTATAGAGTGTAGGGTATAGAGTGTAGAGTGTAGGGTATATAGTGTAGGGTATAGAGTATAGAGTGTAGGGTATAGAGTGTAGGGTATAGAGTGTAGAGTGTAGGGTATAGAGTGTAGAGTGTAGGGTATAGAGTGTATGGTATAGAGTGTAGGGTATAGAGTGTAGGGTATAGAGTGTAGAGTGTAGGGATTAGAGTGTAGGGTATAGAGTGTAGGGTATAGAGTGTAGAGTGTATGGTATAGAGTGTAGGGTATAGAGTGTAGAGTGTAGGGATTAGAGTGTTGGGCTATAGAGTGTAGGGTATAGAGTATAGGGTATAGAGTGTAGGGTATAGAGTGTAGGGTTTACAGTGTAGGGTATAAAGTGTAGAGTGTAGGGTATAGAATGTAGGGTATAGAGTGTAGGGTATAGAGTGTAGGGTATAGAGTGTAGAGTGTAGAGTGTAGGGTATAGAGTGTAGAGTTTAGGGTATAGAGTGTAGGGTATAGAGTGTAGGGTATAGAGTGTAGAGTGTAGGGTATAGAGTGTAGGATATAGAGTGTATGGTATAGAGTGTATGGTATAGAGTGTACGGTATAGAGTGTAGAGTGTAGGGTATAGAGTGTAGGGTATAGATTGTAGGGTATAGAGTGTATTATATAGGGTATAGAGTGTATGGTGTAGAGTGTAGGGTATAGAGTGTATAGTGTAGGGTATAGAGTGTAGGGTATAGAGTGTAGGGTATAGAGTGTAGAGTGTAGGGTATAGAGTGTAGTGTATAGAGTGTAGGGTATATAGTGTAGAGTGTAGGTTATAGAGTTTAGGGTATAGAGTGTATGGTATAGAGTGTAGAGTGTAGGGTATAGAGTGTAGTGTATAGAGTGTAGGGTATAGAGTGTAGAGTGTAGGGTATAGAGTTTAGGGTATAGAGTGTATGGTATAGAGGGTAGAGTGTAGGGTATAGAGTGTATAGTGTAGGGTATAGAGTGTAGGGTATAGAGTGTAGGGTATAGAGTGTATGGTATAGAGTGTAGGGAATAGAGTGTAGAGTGTAGGGTATAGAGTGTATGGTATAGAGTGTAGGGTATAGAGTGTAGAGTATAGAGTGTAGGGTATAGAGTGTAGGGTATAGAGTGTAGGGTATAGAGTGTAAGGTATAGAGTGTAGGGAATAGAGTGTAGAGTGTAGGGTATAGAGTGTAGGGTATAGAGTGTAGGGTATAGAGTGTAGGGTATAGAGTGTAGAGTGTAGGGTATATAGTGTAGGGTATAGAGTATAGAGTGTAGGGTATAGAGTGTAGAGTGTAGAGTGTAGGGTATAGAGTGTAGAGTGTAGGGTATAGAGTGTAGAAAGTAGGGTACAGTGTGTAGGGTATAGAGTGTAGGGTATAGAGTGTATGGTATAGAGTGTATGGTATAGAGTGTAGAGTGTAGGGTATAGAGTGTAGAAAGTAGGGTATAGTGTGTAGGGTATAGAGTGTAGAAAGTAGGGTATAGTGTGTAGGGTATAGAGTGTATAGTGTAGGGTATAGAGTGTAGAGTGTACGGTATAGAGTGTAGAGTGTAGGGTATAGAGTGTAGGGTATAGATTGTAGGGTATAGAGTGTATTGTATAGGGTATAGAGTGTATGGTGTAGAGTGTAGGGTATAGAGTGTATAGTGTAGGGTATAGAGTGTAGGGTATAGAGTGTAGGGTATAGAGTGTAGAGTGTAGGGTATAGAGTGTATGGTATAGAGTGTAGGGTATAGAGTGTATGGTATAGAGTGTAGGGTATAGAGTGTAGAGTGTAGGGTATATAGTGTAGTGTATAGAGTGTAGGGTATAGAGTGTAGAGTGTAGGGTATAGAGTTTAGGGTATAGAGTGTATGGTATAGAGTGTAGGGTATAGAGTGTATAGTGTAGGGTATAGAGTGTAGGGTATAGAGTGTAGGGTATAGAGTGTATGGTATAGAGTGTAGGGAATAGAGTGTAGAGTGTAGGGTATAGAGTGTATGGTATAGACTGTAGGGTATAGAGTGTAGAGTATAGAGTGTAGGGTATAGAGTGTAGGGTATAGAGTGTAGGGTATAGAGTGTAAGGTATAGAGTGTAGGGAATAGAGTGTAGAGTGTAGGGTATAGAGTGTATGGTATAGAGTGTAGGGTATAGAGTGTAGAGGGTAGAGTGTAGGGTATAGAGTGTAGGGTATAGAGTGTAGAGCGTAGGGTATAGAGTGTAGGGTACAGAGTGTAGGGTGTAGAGTGTAGGGTATAGAGTGTAGAGTGTAGGGTATAAAGTGTAGGGTATAGAGTGTAGGGTGTAGAGTGTAGGGTATAGAGTGTAGAGTGTAGGGTATAGAGTGTATGGTATAATGTGTAGGGTATAGAGTGTAGAGTGTAGGGTATAGAGTGTAGGATATAGAGTGTAGAGTGTAGGGTATAAAGTGTAGGGTATAGAGTGTAGAGTGTAGGGTATAGAGTGTAGAGTGTAGGGTATAGAGTGTATGGTATAGAGTGTAGGGTATAGAGTGTAGGGTATAGAGTGTAGAGTGTAGGGATTAGAGTGTAGGGTATAGAGTGTAGGGTATAGAGTGTAGGGTATAGAGTGTAGGATATAGAGTGTAGGGTATAGAGTGTATGGTATAGAGTGTACGGTATAGAGTGTAGAGTGTAGGGTATAGAGTGTAGGGTATAGATTGTAGGGTATAGAGTGTATTGTATAGGGTATAGAGTGTATGGTGTAGAGTGTAGGGTATAGAGTGTATAGTGTAGGGTATAGAGTGTAGGGTATAGAGTGTAGAATATAGAGTGTAGAGTGTAGGGTATAGAGTGTATGGTATAGAGTGTAGGGTATAGAGTGTATGGTATAGAGTGTAGGGTATAGAGTGTAGAGTGTAGGGTATAGAGTGTAGTGTATAGAGTGTAGGGTATAGAGTGTAGAGTGTAGGGTATAGAGTTTAGGGTATAGAGTGTATGGTATAGAGTGTAGAGTGTAGGGTATAGAGTGTATAATGTAGGGTATAGAGTGTAGGGTATAGAGTGTAGGGTATAGACTGTATGGTATAGAGTGTAGGGAATAGAGTGTAGAGTGTAGGGTATAGAGTGTATGGTATAGAGTGTAGGGTATAGAGTGTAGAGTATAGAGTGTAGGGTTTAGAGTGTAGGGTATAGAGTGTAGGGTATAGAGTGTAAGGTATAGAGTGTAGGGAATAGAGTGTAGAGTGTAGGGTATAGAGTGTATGGTATAGAGTGTAGGGTATAGAGTGTAGAGGGTAGAGTGTAGGGTAAAGAGTGTAGGGTATAGAGTGTAGGGTATAGAGTGTAGGGTGTAGAGTGTAGGGTATAGAGTGTAGAGTGTAGGGTATAAAGTGTAGGGTATAGAGTGTAGGGTGTAGAGTGTAGGGTATAGAGAGTAGAGTGTAGGGTATAGAGTGTATGGTATAATGTGTAGGGTATAGAGTATAGAGTGTAGGGTATAGAGTGTAGGGTATAGAGTGTAGAGTGTAGGGTATAGAGTGTAGAGTGTAGGGTATAGAGTGTATGGTATAGAGTGTAGGGTATAGAGTGTAGGGTATAGAGTGTAGAGTGTAGGGATTAGAGTGTAGGGTATAGAGTGTAGGGTATAGAGTGTAGGGTATACAGTGTAGGGTATAGAGTGTAAGGTATAGAGTGTAGAGTGTAGAGTGTAGGGTATAGAGTGTAGAGTTTAGGGTATAGAGTGTAGGGTATAGAGTGTAGGGTTTAGAGTGTATGGTATAGAGTGTAGGGTATAGAGTGTAGAGTGTAGGGTATAGAGTGTAGGGTATAGAGTGTATGGTATAGAGTGTACGGTATAGAGTGTAGAGTGTATGGTATAGAGTGTAGGGTATAAAGTGTAGGGTATAGATTGTAGGATATAGAGTGTAGAATGTAGGGTATAGAGTATAGGGTATAGAGTGTATGGTGTAGAGTGTAGGGTATAGAGTGTATAGTGTAGGGTATAGAGTGTAGGGTTTAGAGTGTAGGGTATAGAGTGTAGGGTGTAGAGTGTAGAGTGTAGGGTATAGAGTGTATGGTATAGAGTGTAGGGTATAGAGTGTTGGGTATAGAGTGTAGGGTATAGAGTGTAGGGTACAGAGTGTAGGGTATAGAGTGTATGGTATAGAGTGTAGAGTGTAGGGTATAGAGTGTATAGTGTAGGTTATAGAGTGTAGGGTATAGAGTGTATGGTATAGAGTGTAGGGAATAGAGTGTAGAGTTTAGGGTATAGAGTGTAGGGTATAGAGTGTCGGGTTTAGAGTGTATGGTATAGAGTGTAGGGTATAGAGTGCAGAGTGTAGGGTATAGAGTGTAGGATATAGAGTGTAGGGTATAGAGTGTATGGTATAGAGTGTACGGTATAGAGTGTAGAGTGTAGGGTATAGAGTGTAGGGTATAGATTGTAGGGTATAGAGTGTATTGTATAGGGTATAGAGTGTATGGTGTAGAGTGTAGGGTATAGAGTGTATAGTGTAGGGTATAGAGTGTAGGGTATAGAGTGTAGAGTATAGGGTATAGAGTGTATGGTATAGAGTGTAGGGTATAGAGTGTATGGTATAGAGTGTAGGGTATAGAGTGTAGAGTGTAGGGTATAGAGTGTAGGGTATAGAGTGTAGAGTGTAGGGTATAGAGTTTAGGGTATAGAGTGTATGGTATAGAGTGTAGAGTGTAGGGTATAGAGTGTATAGTGTAGGGTGTAGAGTGTAGGGTATAGAGTGTAGGGTATAGAGTGTATGGTATAGAGTGTAGGGAATAGAGTGTAGAGTGTAGGGTATAGAGTGTATGGTATAGAGTGTAGGGTATAGTGTGTAGAGTATAGAGTGTAGGGTATAGAGTGTAGGGTATAGAGTGTAGGGTATAGAGTGTAAGTTATAGAGTGTAGGGAATAGAGTGTAGAGTGTAGGGTATAGAGTGTATGGTATAGAGTGTAGGGTGTAGAGGGTAGAGTGTAGGTTATAGAGTGTAGGGTATAGAGTGTAGAGCGTAGGGTATAGAGTGTAGGGTATAGAGTGTAGGAAGTAGAGTGTAGGGTATAGAGTGTAGAGTGTAGGGTGTAAAGTGTAGGGTATAGAGTGTAGGGTGTAGAGTGTAGGGTATAGAGTGTAGAGTGTAGGGTATAGAGTGTATGGTATAATGTGTAGGGTATAGAGTGTAGAGTGTAGGGTATAGAGTGTAGGGTATAGAATATAGAGTGTAGGGTATAGAGTGTAGGGTATAGAGTGTAGAGTGTAGGGTATAGAGTGTCGAGTGTAGGGTATAGAGTGTATTGTATAGAGTGTAGGGTATAGAGTGTAGGGTATAGAGTGTAGAGTGTAGGGATTAGAGTGTAGGGTATAGAGTGTAGGGTATAGAGTGTAGAGTGTAGGGTATAGAGTGTATGATATAGAGTGTAGGGTATAGAGTGTATGGTATAGAGTGTACGGTATAGAATGTATAGTGTAGGGTATAGAGTGTAGGGTATAGATTGTAGGGTATAGAGTGTATTGTATAGGGTATAGAGTGTATGGTGTAGAGTGTAGGGTATAGAGTGTATAGTGTAGGGTATAGAGTGTAGGGTATAGAGTGTAGGGTATAGAGTGTAGAGTGTAGGGTATAGAGTGTATGGTATAGAGTGTAGGGTATAGAGTGTATGGTATAGAGTGTAGGGTATAGAGTGTAGAGTGTAGGGTATAGAGTGTAGTGTATAGAGTGTAGGGTATAGAGTGTAGAGTGTAGGGTATAGAGTTTAGGGTATAGAGTGTATGGTATAGAGTGTAGAGTGTAGGGTATAGAGTGTATAGTGTAGGGTATAGAGTGTAGGGTATAGAGTGTAGGGTATAGAGTGTATGGTATAGAGTGTAGGGAATAGAGTGTAGAGTGTAGGGTATAGAGTGTATGGTATAGAGTGTAGGGTATAGAGTGTAGAGTATAGAGTGTAGGGTATAAAGTGTAGGGTATAGAGTGTAGGGTATAGAGTGTAAGGTATAGAGTGTAGGGAATAGAGTGTAGAGTGTAGGGTATAGAGTGTATGGTATAGAGTGTAGTGTATAGAGTGTAGAGGGTAGAGTGTAGGGTATAGAGTGTAGGGTATAGAGTGTAGGGTATAGAGTGTAGGGTGTAGAGTGTAGGGTATAGAGTGTAGAGTGTAGGGTATAAAGTGTAGGGTATAGAGTGTAGGGTGTAGAGTGTAGGGTATATAGTGTAGAGTGTAGGGTATAGAGTGTATGGTATAATGTGTAGGGTATAGAGTGTAGAGTGTAGGGTATAGAGTGTAGGGTATAGAGTATAGAGTGTAGGGTATAGAGTGTAGGGTATAGAGTGTAGAGTATAGGTTATAGAGTGTAGAGTGTAGGGTATAGAGTGTATGGTATAGAGTGTAGGGTATAGAGTGTAGGGTATAGAGTGTAGAGGGTAGAGTGTAGGGTATAGAGTGTAGGGTATAGAGTGTAGGGTATAGAGTGTAGGGTGTAGAGTGTAGGGTATAGAGTGTAGAGTGTAGGGTATAAAGTGTAGGGTATAGAGTGTAGGGTGTAGAGTGTAGGGTATAGAGTGTAGAGTGTAGGGTATAGAGTGTATGGTATAATGTGTAGGGTATAGAGTGTAGAGTGTAGGGTATAGAGTGTAGGGTATAGAGTATAGAGTGTAGGGTATAGAGTGTAGGGTATAGAGTGTAGAGTGTAGGGTATAGAGTGTAGAGTGTAGGGTATAGAGTGTATGGTATAAAGTGTAGGGTATAGAGTGTAGGGTATAGAGTGTAGAGTGTAGGGATTAGAGTGTAGGGTATAGAGTGTAGGGTATAGAGTGTACGGTATAGAGTGTTGGGCTATAGAGTGTAGCGTATAGAGTGTAGGGTATAGAGTGTAGGGTATACAGTGTAGGGTATAGAGTGTAAGGTATAGAGTGTAGAGTGTAGAGTGTAGGGTATAGAGTGTAGAGTTTAGGGTATAGAGTGTAGGGTATAGAGTGTAGGGTTTAGAGTGTATGGTATAGAGTGTAGGGTATAGAGTGTAGAGTGTAGGGTATAGAGTGTAGGGTATAGAGTGTATGGTATAGAGTGTACGGTATAGAGTGTAGAGTGTATGGTATAGAGTGTAGGGTATAAAGTGTAGGGTATAGATTGTAGGATATAGAGTGTAGAATGTAGGGTATAGAGTATAGGGTATAGAGTGTATGGTGTAGAGTGTAGGGTATAGAGTGTATAGTGTAGGGTATAGAGTGTAGGGTTTAGAGTGTAGGGTATAGATTGTATGGTGTAGAGTGTAGAGTGTAGGGTATAGAGTGTATGGTATAGAGTGTAGGGTATAGAGTGTTGGGTATAGAGTGTAGGGTATAGAGTGTAGAGTGTAGGGTATAGAGTTTAGGGTATAGAGTGTATGGTATAGAGTGTAGAGTGTAGGGTATAGAGTGTATAGTGTAGGTTATAGAGTGTAGGGTATAGAGTGTATGGTATAGAGTGTAGGGAATAGAGTGTAGAGTTTAGGGTATAGAGTGTAGGGTATAGAGTGTCGGGTTTAGAGTGTATGGTATAGAGTGTAGAGTGTAGGGTATAGAGTGTAGGATATAGAGTGTAGGGTATAGAGTGTATGGTATAGAGTGTACGGTATAGAGTGTAGAGTGTAGGGTATAGAGTGTAGGGTATAGATTGTAGGGTATAGAGTTTATTGTATAGGGTATAGAGTGTATGGTGTAGAGTGTAGGGTATAGAGTGTATAGTGTAGGGTATAGAGTGTAGGGTATAGAGTGTAGAGTATAGGGTATAGAGTGTATGGTATAGAGTGTAGGGTATAGAGTGTATGGTATAGAGTGTAGGGTATAGAGTGTAGAGTGTAGGGTATAGAGTGTAGGGTATAGAGTGTAGAGTGTAGGGTATAGAGTTTAGGGTATAGAGTGTATGGTATAGAGTGTAGAGTGTAGGGTAAAGAGTGTATAGTGTAGGGTGTAGAGTGTAGGGTATAGAGTGTAGGGTATAGAGTGTATGGTATAGAGTGTAGGGAATAGAGTGTAGAGTGTAGGGTATAGAGTGTATGGTATAGAGTGTAGGGTATAGAGTGTAGAGTATAGAGTGTAGGGTATAGAGTGTAGGGTATAGAGTGTAGGGTATAGAGTGTAAGGTATAGAGTGTAGGGAATAAAGTGTAGAGTGTAGGGTATAGAGTGTATGGTATAGAGTGTAGGGTGTAGAGGGTAGAGTGTAGGGTGTAAAGTGTAGGGTATAGAGTGTAGGGTGTAGAGTGTAGGGTATAGAGTGTAGAGTGTAGGGTATAGAGTGTATGGTATAATGTGTAGGGTATAGAGTGTAGAGTGTAGGGTATAGAGTGTAGGGTATAGAATATAGAGTGTAGGGTATAGAGTGTAGGGTATAGAGTGTAGAGTGTAGGGTATAGAGTGTCGAGTGTAGGGTATAGAGTGTATTGTATAGAGTGTAGGGTATAGAGTGTAGGGTATAGAGTGTAGAGTGTAGGGATTAGAGTGTAGGGTATAGAGTGTAGGGTATAGAGTGTAGAGTGTAGGGTATAAAGTGTATGATATAGAGTGTAGGGTATAGAGTGTATGGTATAGAGTGTACGGTATAGAATGTATAGTGTAGGGTATAGAGTGTAGGGTATAGATTGTAGGGTATAGAGTGTATTGTATAGGGTATAGAGTGTATGGTGTAGAGTGTAGGGTATAGAGTGTATAGTGTAGGGTATAGAGTGTAGGGTATAGAGTGTAGGGTATAGAGTGTAGAGTGTAGGGTATAGAGTGTATGGTATAGAGTGTAGTGTATAGAGTGTAGGGTATAGAGTGTAGAGTGTAGGGTATAGAGTTTAGGGTATAGAGTGTATGGTATAGAGTGTAGAGTGTAGGGTATAGAGTGTATAGTGTAGGGTATAGAGTGTAGGGTATAGAGTGTAGGGTATAGAGTGTATGGTATAGAGTGTAGGGAATAGAGTGTAGAGTGTAGGGTATAGAGTGTATGGTATAGAGTGTAGGGTATAGAGTGTAGAGTATAGAGTGTAGGGTATAGAGTGTAGGGTATAGAGTGTAGGGTATAGAGTGTAAGGTATAGAGTGTAGGGAATAGAGTGTAGAGTGTAGGGTATAGAGTGTATGGTATAGAGTGTAGGGTATAGAGTGTAGAGGGTAGAGTGTAGGGTATAGAGTGTAGGGTATAGAGTGTAGGGTATAGAGTGTAGGGTGTAGAGTGTAGGGTATAGAGTGTATGGTATAATGTGTAGGGTATAGAGTGTAGAGTGTAGGGTATAGAGTGTAGGGTATAAAGTATAGAGTGTAGGGTATAGAGTGTAGAGTGTAGGTTATAGAGTGTAGAGTGTAGGGTATAGAGTGTATGGTATAGAGTGTAGGGTATAGAGTGTAGGGTATAGAGTGTAGAGGGTAGAGTGTAGGGTATAGAGTGTAGGGTATAGAGTGTAGGGTATAGAGTGTAGGGTGTAGAGTGTAGGGTATAGAGTGTAGAGTGTAGGGTATAAAGTGTAGGGTATAGAGTGTAGGGTGTAGAGTGTAGGGTATAGAGTGTAGAGTGTAGGGTATAGAGTGTATGGTATAATGTGTAGGGTATAGAGTGTAGAGTGTAGGGTATAGAGTGTAGGGTATAGAGTATAGAGTGTAGGGTATAGAGTGTAGGGTATAGAGTGTAGAGTGTAGGGTATAGAGTGTAGAGTGTAGGGTATAGAGTGTATGGTATAGAGTGTAGGGTATAGAGTGTAGGGTATAGAGTGTAGAGTGTAGGGATTAGAGTGTAGGGTATAGAGTGTAGGGTATAGAGTGTACGGTATAGAGTGTTGGGCTATAGAGTGTAGCGTATAGAGTGTAGGGTATAGAGTGTAGGGTATACAGTGTAGGGTATAGAGTGTAAGGTATAGAGTGTAGAGTGTAGAGTGTAGGGTATAGAGTGTAGAGTTTAGGGTATAGAGTGTAGGGTATAGAGTGTAGGGTTTAGAGTGTATGGTATAGAGTGTAGGGTATAGAGTGTAGAGTGTAGGGTATAGAGTGTAGGGTATAGAGTGTATGGTATAGAGTGTACGGTATAGAGTGTAGAGTGTATGGTATAGAGTGTAGGGTATAAAGTGTAGGGTATAGATTGTAGGATATAGAGTGTAGAATGTAGGGTATAGAGTATAGGGTATAGAGTGTATGGTGTAGAGTGTAGGGTATAGAGTGTATAGTGTAGGGTATAGAGTGTAGGGTTTAGAGTGTAGGGTATAGATTGTAGGGTGTAGAGTGTAGAGTGTAGGGTATAGAGTGTATGGTATAGAGTGTAGAGTGTAGGGTATAGAGTGTATAGTGTAGGGTATAGAGTGTAGGGTATAGAGTGTAGGGTATAGAGTGTATGGTATAGAGTGTAGGGAATAGAGTGTAGAGTGTAGGGTATAGAGTGTATGGTATAGAGTGTAGGGTATAGAGTGTAGAGTATAGAGTGTAGGGTATAAAGTGTAGGGTATAGAGTGTAGGGTATAGAGTGTAAGGTATAGAGTGTAGGGAATAGAGTGTAGAGTGTAGGGTATAGAGTGTATGGTATAGAGTGTAGTGTATAGAGTGTAGAGGGTAGAGTGTAGGGTATAGAGTGTAGGGTATAGAGTGTAGGGTATAGAGTGTAGGGTGTAGAGTGTAGGGTATAGAGTGTAGAGTGTAGGGTATAAAGTGTAGGGTATAGAGTGTAGGGTGTAGAGTGTAGGGTATATAGTGTAGAGTGTAGGGTATAGAGTGTATGGTATAATGTGTAGGGTATAGAGTGTAGAGTGTAGGGTATAGAGTGTAGGGTATAGAGTATAGAGTGTAGGGTATAGAGTGTAGGGTATAGAGTGTAGAGTATAGGTTATAGAGTGTAGAGTGTAGGGTATAGAGTGTATGGTATAGAGTGTAGGGTATAGAGTGTAGGGTATAGAGTGTAGAGGGTAGAGTGTAGGGTATAGAGTGTAGGGTATAGAGTGTAGGGTATAGAGTGTAGGGTGTAGAGTGTAGGGTATAGAGTGTAGAGTGTAGGGTATAAAGTGTAGGGTATAGAGTGTAGGGTGTAGAGTGTAGGGTATAGAGTGTAGAGTGTAGGGTATAGAGTGTATGGTATAATGTGTAGGGTATAGAGTGTAGAGTGTAGGGTATAGAGTGTAGGGTATAGAGTATAGAGTGTAGGGTATAGAGTGTAGGGTATAGAGTGTAGAGTGTAGGGTATAGAGTGTAGAGTGTAGGGTATAGAGTGTATGGTATAAAGTGTAGGGTATAGAGTGTAGGGTATAGAGTGTAGAGTGTAGGGATTAGAGTGTAGGGTATAGAGTGTAGGGTATAGAGTGTACGGTATAGAGTGTTGGGCTATAGAGTGTAGCGTATAGAGTGTAGGGTATAGAGTGTAGGGTATACAGTGTAGGGTATAGAGTGTAAGGTATAGAGTGTAGAGTGTAGAGTGTAGGGTATAGAGTGTAGAGTTTAGGGTATAGAGTGTAGGGTATAGAGTGTAGGGTTTAGAGTGTATGGTATAGAGTGTAGGGTATAGAGTGTAGAGTGTAGGGTATAGAGTGTAGGGTATAGAGTGTATGGTATAGAGTGTACGGTATAGAGTGTAGAGTGTATGGTATAGAGTGTAGGGTATAAAGTGTAGGGTATAGATTGTAGGATATAGAGTGTAGAATGTAGGGTATAGAGTATAGGGTATAGAGTGTATGGTGTAGAGTGTAGGGTATAGAGTGTATAGTGTAGGGTATAGAGTGTAGGGTTTAGAGTGTAGGGTATAGATTGTATGGTGTAGAGTGTAGAGTGTAGGGTATAGAGTGTATGGTATAGAGTGTAGGGTATAGAGTGTTGGGTATAGAGTGTAGGGTATAGAGTGTAGAGTGTAGGGTATAGAGTTTAGGGTATAGAGTGTATGGTATAGAGTGTAGAGTGTAGGGTATAGAGTGTATAGTGTAGGTTATAGAGTGTAGGGTATAGAGTGTATGGTATAGAGTGTAGGGAATAGAGTGTAGAGTTTAGGGTATAGAGTGTAGGGTATAGAGTGTCGGGTTTAGAGTGTATGGTATAGAGTGTAGAGTGTAGGGTATAGAGTGTAGGATATAGAGTGTAGGGTATAGAGTGTATGGTATAGAGTGTACGGTATAGAGTGTAGAGTGTAGGGTATAGAGTGTAGGGTATAGATTGTAGGGTATAGAGTTTATTGTATAGGGTATAGAGTGTATGGTGTAGAGTGTAGGGTATAGAGTGTATAGTGTAGGGTATAGAGTGTAGGGTATAGAGTGTAGAGTATAGGGTATAGAGTGTATGGTATAGAGTGTAGGGTATAGAGTGTATGGTATAGAGTGTAGGGTATAGAGTGTAGAGTGTAGGGTATAGAGTGTAGGGTATAGAGTGTAGAGTGTAGGGTATAGAGTTTAGGGTATAGAGTGTATGGTATAGAGTGTAGAGTGTAGGGTAAAGAGTGTATAGTGTAGGGTGTAGAGTGTAGGGTATAGAGTGTAGGGTATAGAGTGTATGGTATAGAGTGTAGGGAATAGAGTGTAGAGTGTAGGGTATAGAGTGTATGGTATAGAGTGTAGGGTATAGAGTGTAGAGTATAGAGTGTAGGGTATAGAGTGTAGGGTATAGAGTGTAGGGTATAGAGTGTAAGGTATAGAGTGTAGGGAATAAAGTGTAGAGTGTAGGGTATAGAGTGTATGGTATAGAGTGTAGGGTGTAGAGGGTAGAGTGTAGGGTGTAAAGTGTAGGGTATAGAGTGTAGGGTGTAGAGTGTAGGGTATAGAGTGTAGAGTGTAGGGTATAGAGTGTATGGTATAATGTGTAGGGTATAGAGTGTAGAGTGTAGGGTATAGAGTGTAGGGTATAGAATATAGAGTGTAGGGTATAGAGTGTAGGGTATAGAGTGTAGAGTGTAGGGTATAGAGTGTCGAGTGTAGGGTATAGAGTGTATTGTATAGAGTGTAGGGTATAGAGTGTAGGGTATAGAGTGTAGAGTGTAGGGATTAGAGTGTAGGGTATAGAGTGTAGGGTATAGAGTGTAGAGTGTAGGGTATAAAGTGTATGATATAGAGTGTAGGGTATAGAGTGTATGGTATAGAGTGTACGGTATAGAATGTATAGTGTAGGGTATAGAGTGTAGGGTATAGATTGTAGGGTATAGAGTGTATTGTATAGGGTATAGAGTGTATGGTGTAGAGTGTAGGGTATAGAGTGTATAGTGTAGGGTATAGAGTGTAGGGTATAGAGTGTAGGGTATAGAGTGTAGAGTGTAGGGTATAGAGTGTATGGTATAGAGTGTAGTGTATAGAGTGTAGGGTATAGAGTGTAGAGTGTAGGGTATAGAGTTTAGGGTATAGAGTGTATGGTATAGAGTGTAGAGTGTAGGGTATAGAGTGTATAGTGTAGGGTATAGAGTGTAGGGTATAGAGTGTAGGGTATAGAGTGTATGGTATAGAGTGTAGGGAATAGAGTGTAGAGTGTAGGGTATAGAGTGTATGGTATAGAGTGTAGGGTATAGAGTGTAGAGTATAGAGTGTAGGGTATAGAGTGTAGGGTATAGAGTGTAGGGTATAGAGTGTAAGGTATAGAGTGTAGGGAATAGAGTGTAGAGTGTAGGGTATAGAGTGTATGGTATAGAGTGTAGGGTATAGAGTGTAGAGGGTAGAGTGTAGGGTATAGAGTGTAGGGTATAGAGTGTAGGGTATAGAGTGTAGGGTGTAGAGTGTAGGGTATAGAGTGTATGGTATAATGTGTAGGGTATAGAGTGTAGAGTGTAGGGTATAGAGTGTAGGGTATAAAGTATAGAGTGTAGGGTATAGAGTGTAGAGTGTAGGTTATAGAGTGTAGAGTGTAGGGTATAGAGTGTATGGTATAGAGTGTAGGGTATAGAGTGTAGGGTATAGAGTGTAGAGGGTAGAGTGTAGGGTATAGAGTGTAGGGTATAGAGTGTAGGGTATAGAGTGTAGGGTGTAGAGTGTAGGGTATAGAGTGTAGAGTGTAGGGTATAAAGTGTAGGGTATAGAGTGTAGGGTGTAGAGTGTAGGGTATAGAGTGTAGAGTGTAGGGTATAGAGTGTATGGTATAATGTGTAGGGTATAGAGTGTAGAGTGTAGGGTATAGAGTGTAGGGTATAGAGTATAGAGTGTAGGGTATAGAGTGTAGGGTATAGAGTGTAGAGTGTAGGGTATAGAGTGTAGAGTGTAGGGTATAGAGTGTATGGTATAGAGTGTAGGGTATAGAGTGTAGGGTATAGAGTGTAGAGTGTAGGGATTAGAGTGTAGGGTATAGAGTGTAGGGTATAGAGTGTACGGTATAGAGTGTTGGGCTATAGAGTGTAGCGTATAGAGTGTAGGGTATAGAGTGTAGGGTATACAGTGTAGGGTATAGAGTGTAAGGTATAGAGTGTAGAGTGTAGAGTGTAGGGTATAGAGTGTAGAGTTTAGGGTATAGAGTGTAGGGTATAGAGTGTAGGGTTTAGAGTGTATGGTATAGAGTGTAGGGTATAGAGTGTAGAGTGTAGGGTATAGAGTGTAGGGTATAGAGTGTATGGTATAGAGTGTACGGTATAGAGTGTAGAGTGTATGGTATAGAGTGTAGGGTATAAAGTGTAGGGTATAGATTGTAGGATATAGAGTGTAGAATGTAGGGTATAGAGTATAGGGTATAGAGTGTATGGTGTAGAGTGTAGGGTATAGAGTGTATAGTGTAGGGTATAGAGTGTAGGGTTTAGAGTGTAGGGTATAGATTGTAGGGTGTAGAGTGTAGAGTGTAGGGTATAGAGTGTATGGTATAGAGTGTAGGGTATAGAGTGTTGGGTATAGAGTGTATGGTATAGAGTGTAGGGTATAGAGTGTAGAGTGTAGGGTATAGAGTGTTGGGTGTAGAGTGTAGGGTATAGAGTGTAGGGTATAGAGTGTAGAGTGTAGGGTATAAAGTGTAGGGTATAGAGTGTAGGGTGTAGAGTGTAGGGTATAGAGTGTAGAGTGTAGGGTATAGAGTGTATGGTATAATGTGTAGGGTATAGAGTGTAGAGTGTAGGGTATAGAGTGTAGGGTATAGAGTGTAGGGTATAGAGTGTAGAGTGTAGGGTATATAGTGTAGGGTATAGAGTGTAGGGTATAGAGTGTAGGGTATAGAGTGTAGAGTGTAGGGTATAGAGTGTAGAGTGTAGGGTATAGAGTGTAGGGTATAGAGTGTAGGGTATAGAGTGTGGAGTGTAGGGATTAGAGTGTACGGTATAGAGTGTAGGGTATAGAGTGTAGAGTGTATGGTATAGAGTGTAGGGTATAGAGTGTAGAGTGTAGGGATTAGAGTGTTGGGCTATAGAGTGTAGGGTATAGAGTATAGGGTATAGAGTGTAGGGTATAGAGTGTAGGGTATACAGTGTAGGGTATAAAGTGTAGAGTGTAGGGTATAGAGTGTAGGGTATAGAGTGTAGGGTATAGAGTGTAGGGTATAGAGTGTAGAGTGTAGAGTGTAGGGTATAGAGTGTAGAGTTTAGGGTATAGAGTGTAGGGTATAGAGTGTAGGGTTTAGAGTGTATGGTATAGAGTGTAGGGCATAGAGTGTAGAGTGTAGGGTATAGAGTGTAGGATATAGAGTGTATGGTATAGAGTGTATGGTATAGAGTGTACGGTATAGAGTGTAGAGTGTAGGGTATAGAGTGTAGGGTATAGATTGTAGGGTATAGAGTGTATTATATAGGGTATAGAGTGTATTATATAGGGTATAGAGTGTATGGTGTAGAGTGTAGGGTATAGAGTGTATAGTGTAGGGTATAGAGTGTACGGTATAGAGTGTAGGGTATAGAGTGTAGAGTGTAGGGTATAGAGTGTATGGTATAGAGTGTAGGATATAGAGTGTATGGTATAGAGTGTAGGGTATAGAGTGTAGAGTGTAGGGTATAGAGTGTAGTGTATAGAGTGTAGGGTATAGAGTGTAGAGTGTAGGGTATAGAGTTTAGGGTATAGAGTGTATGGTATAGAGTGTAGAGTGTAGGGTATAGAGTGTAGTGTATAGAGTGTAGGGTATAGAGTGTAGAGTGTAGGGTATAGAGTTTAGGGTATAGAGTGTATGGTATAGAGTGTAGAGTGTAGGGTATAGAGTGTATAGTGTAGGGTACAGAGTGTAGGGTATAGAGTGTAGGGTATAGAGTGTATGGTATAGAGTGTAGGGAATAGAGTGTAGAGTGTAGGGTATAGAGTGTATGGTATAGAGTGTAGGGTATAGAGTGTAGAGTATAGAGTGTAGGGTATAGAGTGTAGGGTATAGAGTGTAAGGTATAGAGTGTAGGGAATAGAGTGTAGAGTGTAGGGTATAGAGTGTATGGTATAGAGTGTACGGTATAGAGTGTAGAGTGTAGGGTATAGAGTGTAGGGTATAGATTGTAGGGTATAGAGTGTATTGTATAGGGTATAGAGTGTATGGTGTAGAGTGTAGGGTATAGAGTGTATAGTGTAGGGTATAGAGTGTAGGGTATAGAGTGTAGGGTATAGAGTGTAGGGTATAGAGTGTAGAGTGTAGGGTATAGAGTGTATGGTATAGAGTGTAGAGTATAGAGTGTATGGTATAGAGTGTAGGGTATAGAGTGTAGAGTGTAGGGTATAGAGTGTAGTGTATAGAGTGTAGGGTATAGAGTGTAGAGTGTAGGGTATAGAGTTTAGGGTATAGAGTGTATGGTATAGAGTGTAGAGTGTAGGGTATAGAGTGTATAGTGTAGGGTATAGAGTGTAGGGTATAGAGTGTAGATTATAGAGTGTATGGTATAGAGTGTAGGGAATAGAGTGTAGAGTGTAGGGTATAGAGTGTATGGTATAGAGTGTAGGGTATAGAGTGTAGATTATAGAGTGTAGGGTATAGAGTGTAGGGTATAGAGTGTAGGGTATAGAGTGTAAGGTATAGAGTGTAGGGAATAGAGTGTAGAGTGTAGGGTATAGAGTGTATGGTATAGAGTGTAGGGTATAGAGTGTAGAGGGTAGAGTGTAGTGTATAGAGTGTAGGGTATAGAGTGTAGAGCGTAGGGTATAGAGTGTAGGGTATAGAGTGTAGGGTGTAGAGTGTAGGGTATAGAGTGTAGAGTGTAGGGTATAAAGTGTAGGGTATAGAGTGTAGGGTGTAGAGTGTAGGGTATAGAGTGTAGAGTGTAGGGTATAGAGTGTATGGTATAATGTGTAGGGTATAGAGTGTAGAGTGTAGGGTATAGAGTGTAGGGTATAGAGTATAGAGTGTAGGGTATAGAGTGTAGAGTGTAGGGTATAGAGTGTAGAGTGTAGGGTATAGAGTGTATGGTATAGAGTGTAGGGTATAGAGTGTAGGGTATAGAGTGTAGAGTGTAGGGATTAGAGTGTAGGGTATAGAGTGTAGGGTATAGAGTGTAGAGTGTAGGGTATAGAGTGCAGGATATAGAGTGTAGGGTATAGAGTGTATGGTATAGAGTGTACGGTATAGAGTGTAGAGTGTAGGGTATAGAGTGTAGGGTATAGAATGTAGGGCATAGAGTGTATTGTATAGGGTATAGAGTGTATGGTGTAGAGTGTAGGGTATAGAGTGTATAGTGTAGGGTATAGAGTGTAGGGTATAGAGTGTAGGGTATAGAGTGTAGAGTGTAGGGTATAGAGTGTATGGTATAGAGTGTAGGGTATAGAGTGTATGGTATAGAGTGTAGGGTATAGAGTGTAGAGTGTAGGGTATAGAGTGTAGGGTATAGAGTGTAGGGTATAGAGTGTATGGTATAGAGTGTAGGGAATAGAGTGTAGAGTGTAGGGTATAGAGTGTATGGTATAGAGTGTAGGGTATAGAGTGTAGAGTATAGAGTGTAGGGTATAAAGTGTAGGGTATAGAGTGTAGGGTATAGAGTGTAAGGTATAGAGTGTAGGGAATAGAGTGTAGAGTGTAGGGTATAGAGTGTATGGTATAGAGTGTAGTGTATAGAGTGTAGAGGGTAGAGTGTAGGGTATAGAGTGTAGGGTATAGAGTGTAGGGTATAGAGTGTAGGGTGTAGAGTGTAGGGTATAGAGTGTAGAGTGTAGGGTATAAAGTGTAGGGTATAGAGTGTAGGGTGTAGAGTGTAGGGTATATAGTGTAGAGTGTAGGGTATAGAGTGTATGGTATAATGTGTAGGGTATAGAGTGTAGAGTGTAGGGTATAGAGTGTAGGGTATAGAGTATAGAGTGTAGGGTATAGAGTGTAGGGTATAGAGTGTAGAGTATAGGTTATAGAGTGTAGAGTGTAGGGTATAGAGTGTATGGTATAGAGTGTAGGGTATAGAGTGTAGGGTATAGAGTGTAGAGGGTAGAGTGTAGGGTATAGAGTGTAGGGTATAGAGTGTAGGGTATAGAGTGTAGGGTGTAGAGTGTAGGGTATAGAGTGTAGAGTGTAGGGTATAAAGTGTAGGGTATAGAGTGTAGGGTGTAGAGTGTAGGGTATAGAGTGTAGAGTGTAGGGTATAGAGTGTATGGTATAATGTGTAGGGTATAGAGTGTAGAGTGTAGGGTATAGAGTGTAGGGTATAGAGTATAGAGTGTAGGGTATAGAGTGTAGGGTATAGAGTGTAGAGTGTAGGGTATAGAGTGTAGAGTGTAGGGTATAGAGTGTATGGTATAAAGTGTAGGGTATAGAGTGTAGGGTATAGAGTGTAGAGTGTAGGGATTAGAGTGTAGGGTATAGAGTGTAGGGTATAGAGTGTACGGTATAGAGTGTAGGGAATAGAGTGTAGAGTGTAGGGTATAGAGTGTATGGTATAGAGTGTAGGGTATAGAGTGTAGAGTATAGAGTGTAGGGTATAAAGTGTAGGGTATAGAGTGTAAGGTATAGAGTGTAGGGTATAGAGTGTAGAGTGTAGGGTATAGAGTGTAGAGTGTAGGGTATAGAGTGTATGGTATAAAGTGTAGGGTATAGAGTGTAGGGTATAGAGTGTAGAGTGTAGGGATTAGAGTGTAGGGTATAGAGTGTAGGGTATAGAGTGTACGGTATAGAGTGTAGGGAATAGAGTGTAGAGTGTAGGGTATAGAGTGTATGGTATAGAGTGTAGGGTATAGAGTGTAGAGTATAGAGTGTAGGGTATAAAGTGTAGGGTATAGAGTGTAGGGTATAGAGTGTAAGGTATAGAGTGTAGGGTATAGAGTGTAGAGTGTAGGGTATAGAGTGTAGAGTGTAGGGTATAGAGTGTATGGTATAAAGTGTAGGGTATAGAGTGTAGGGTATAGAGTGTAGAGTGTAGGGATTAGAGTGTAGGGTATAGAGTGTAGGGTATAGAGTGTACGGTATAGAGTGTTGGGCTATAGAGTGTAGCGTATAGAGTGTAGGGTATAGAGTGTAGGGTATACAGTGTAGGGTATAGAGTGTAAGGTATAGAGTGTAGAGTGTAGAGTGTAGGGTATAGAGTGTAGAGTTTAGGGTATAGAGTGTAGGGTATAGAGTGTAGGGTTTAGAGTGTATGGTATAGAGTGTAGGGTATAGAGTGTAGAGTGTAGGGTATAGAGTGTAGGGTATAGAGTGTATGGTATAGAGTGTACGGTATAGAGTGTAGAGTGTATGGTATAGAGTGTAGGGTATAAAGTGTAGGGTATAGATTGTAGGATATAGAGTGTAGAATGTAGGGTATAGAGTATAGGGTATAGAGTGTATGGTGTAGAGTGTAGGGTATAGAGTGTATAGTGTAGGGTATAGAGTGTAGGGTTTAGAGTGTAGGGTATAGATTGTATGGTGTAGAGTGTAGAGTGTAGGGTATAGAGTGTATGGTATAGAGTGTAGGGTATAGAGTGTTGGGTATAGAGTGTAGGGTATAGAGTGTAGAGTGTAGGGTATAGAGTTTAGGGTATAGAGTGTATGGTATAGAGTGTAGAGTGTAGGGTATAGAGTGTATAGTGTAGGTTATAGAGTGTAGGGTATAGAGTGTATGGTATAGAGTGTAGGGAATAGAGTGTAGAGTTTAGGGTATAGAGTGTAGGGTATAGAGTGTCGGGTTTAGAGTGTATGGTATAGAGTGTAGAGTGTAGGGTATAGAGTGTAGGATATAGAGTGTAGGGTATAGAGTGTATGGTATAGAGTGTACGGTATAGAGTGTAGAGTGTAGGGTATAGAGTGTAGGGTATAGATTGTAGGGTATAGAGTTTATTGTATAGGGTATAGAGTGTATGGTGTAGAGTGTAGGGTATAGAGTGTATAGTGTAGGGTATAGAGTGTAGGGTATAGAGTGTAGAGTATAGGGTATAGAGTGTATGGTATAGAGTGTAGGGTATAGAGTGTATGGTATAGAGTGTAGGGTATAGAGTGTAGAGTGTAGGGTATAGAGTGTAGGGTATAGAGTGTAGAGTGTAGGGTATAGAGTTTAGGGTATAGAGTGTATGGTATAGAGTGTAGAGTGTAGGGTAAAGAGTGTATAGTGTAGGGTGTAGAGTGTAGGGTATAGAGTGTAGGGTATAGAGTGTATGGTATAGAGTGTAGGGAATAGAGTGTAGAGTGTAGGGTATAGAGTGTATGGTATAGAGTGTAGGGTATAGAGTGTAGAGTATAGAGTGTAGGGTATAGAGTGTAGGGTATAGAGTGTAGGGTATAGAGTGTAAGGTATAGAGTGTAGGGAATAAAGTGTAGAGTGTAGGGTATAGAGTGTATGGTATAGAGTGTAGGGTGTAGAGGGTAGAGTGTAGGGTGTAAAGTGTAGGGTATAGAGTGTAGGGTGTAGAGTGTAGGGTATAGAGTGTAGAGTGTAGGGTATAGAGTGTATGGTATAATGTGTAGGGTATAGAGTGTAGAGTGTAGGGTATAGAGTGTAGGGTATAGAATATAGAGTGTAGGGTATAGAGTGTAGGGTATAGAGTGTAGAGTGTAGGGTATAGAGTGTCGAGTGTAGGGTATAGAGTGTATTGTATAGAGTGTAGGGTATAGAGTGTAGGGTATAGAGTGTAGAGTGTAGGGATTAGAGTGTAGGGTATAGAGTGTAGGGTATAGAGTGTAGAGTGTAGGGTATAAAGTGTATGATATAGAGTGTAGGGTATAGAGTGTATGGTATAGAGTGTACGGTATAGAATGTATAGTGTAGGGTATAGAGTGTAGGGTATAGATTGTAGGGTATAGAGTGTATTGTATAGGGTATAGAGTGTATGGTGTAGAGTGTAGGGTATAGAGTGTATAGTGTAGGGTATAGAGTGTAGGGTATAGAGTGTAGGGTATAGAGTGTAGAGTGTAGGGTATAGAGTGTATGGTATAGAGTGTAGGGTATAGAGTGTATGGTATAGAGTGTAGGGTATAGAGTGTAGAGTGTAGGGTATAGAGTGTAGTGTATAGAGTGTAGGGTATAGAGTGTAGAGTGTAGGGTATAGAGTTTAGGGTATAGAGTGTATGGTATAGAGTGTAGAGTGTAGGGTATAGAGTGTATAGTGTAGGGTATAGAGTGTAGGGTATAGAGTGTAGGGTATAGAGTGTATGGTATAGAGTGTAGGGAATAGAGTGTAGAGTGTAGGGTATAGAGTGTATGGTATAGAGTGTAGGGTATAGAGTGTAGAGTATAGAGTGTAGGGTATAGAGTGTAGGGTATAGAGTGTAGGGTATAGAGTGTAAGGTATAGAGTGTAGGGAATAGAGTGTAGAGTGTAGGGTATAGAGTGTATGGTATAGAGTGTAGGGTATAGAGTGTAGAGGGTAGAGTGTAGGGTATAGAGTGTAGGGTATAGAGTGTAGGGTATAGAGTGTAGGGTGTAGAGTGTAGGGTATAGAGTGTATGGTATAATGTGTAGGGTATAGAGTGTAGAGTGTAGGGTATAGAGTGTAGGGTATAAAGTATAGAGTGTAGGGTATAGAGTGTAGAGTGTAGGTTATAGAGTGTAGAGTGTAGGGTATAGAGTGTATGGTATAGAGTGTAGGGTATAGAGTGTAGGGTATAGAGTGTAGAGGGTAGAGTGTAGGGTATAGAGTGTAGGGTATAGAGTGTAGGGTATAGAGTGTAGGGTGTAGAGTGTAGGGTATAGAGTGTAGAGTGTAGGGTATAAAGTGTAGGGTATAGAGTGTAGGGTGTAGAGTGTAGGGTATAGAGTGTAGAGTGTAGGGTATAGAGTGTATGGTATAATGTGTAGGGTATAGAGTGTAGAGTGTAGGGTATAGAGTGTAGGGTATAGAGTATAGAGTGTAGGGTATAGAGTGTAGGGTATAGAGTGTAGAGTGTAGGGTATAGAGTGTAGAGTGTAGGGTATAGAGTGTATGGTATAGAGTGTAGGGTATAGAGTGTAGGGTATAGAGTGTAGAGTGTAGGGATTAGAGTGTAGGGTATAGAGTGTAGGGTATAGAGTGTACGGTATAGAGTGTTGGGCTATAGAGTGTAGCGTATAGAGTGTAGGGTATAGAGTGTAGGGTATACAGTGTAGGGTATAGAGTGTAAGGTATAGAGTGTAGAGTGTAGAGTGTAGGGTATAGAGTGTAGAGTTTAGGGTATAGAGTGTAGGGTATAGAGTGTAGGGTTTAGAGTGTATGGTATAGAGTGTAGGGTATAGAGTGTAGAGTGTAGGGTATAGAGTGTAGGGTATAGAGTGTATGGTATAGAGTGTACGGTATAGAGTGTAGAGTGTATGGTATAGAGTGTAGGGTATAAAGTGTAGGGTATAGATTGTAGGATATAGAGTGTAGAATGTAGGGTATAGAGTATAGGGTATAGAGTGTATGGTGTAGAGTGTAGGGTATAGAGTGTATAGTGTAGGGTATAGAGTGTAGGGTTTAGAGTGTAGGGTATAGATTGTAGGGTGTAGAGTGTAGAGTGTAGGGTATAGAGTGTATGGTATAGAGTGTAGGGTATAGAGTGTTGGGTATAGAGTGTATGGTATAGAGTGTAGGGTATAGAGTGTAGAGTGTAGGGTATAGAGTGTTGGGTGTAGAGTGTAGGGTATAGAGTGTAGGGTATAGAGTGTAGAGTGTAGGGTATAAAGTGTAGGGTATAGAGTGTAGGGTGTAGAGTGTAGGGTATAGAGTGTAGAGTGTAGGGTATAGAGTGTATGGTATAATGTGTAGGGTATAGAGTGTAGAGTGTAGGGTATAGAGTGTAGGGTATAGAGTGTAGGGTATAGAGTGTAGAGTGTAGGGTATATAGTGTAGGGTATAGAGTGTAGGGTATAGAGTGTAGGGTATAGAGTGTAGAGTGTAGGGTATAGAGTGTAGAGTGTAGGGTATAGAGTGTAGGGTATAGAGTGTAGGGTATAGAGTGTGGAGTGTAGGGATTAGAGTGTACGGTATAGAGTGTAGGGTATAGAGTGTAGAGTGTATGGTATAGAGTGTAGGGTATAGAGTGTAGAGTGTAGGGATTAGAGTGTTGGGCTATAGAGTGTAGGGTATAGAGTATAGGGTATAGAGTGTAGGGTATAGAGTGTAGGGTATACAGTGTAGGGTATAAAGTGTAGAGTGTAGGGTATAGAGTGTAGGGTATAGAGTGTAGGGTATAGAGTGTAGGGTATAGAGTGTAGAGTGTAGAGTGTAGGGTATAGAGTGTAGAGTTTAGGGTATAGAGTGTAGGGTATAGAGTGTAGGGTTTAGAGTGTATGGTATAGAGTGTAGGGCATAGAGTGTAGAGTGTAGGGTATAGAGTGTAGGATATAGAGTGTATGGTATAGAGTGTATGGTATAGAGTGTACGGTATAGAGTGTAGAGTGTAGGGTATAGAGTGTAGGGTATAGATTGTAGGGTATAGAGTGTATTATATAGGGTATAGAGTGTATTATATAGGGTATAGAGTGTATGGTGTAGAGTGTAGGGTATAGAGTGTATAGTGTAGGGTATAGAGTGTACGGTATAGAGTGTAGGGTATAGAGTGTAGAGTGTAGGGTATAGAGTGTATGGTATAGAGTGTAGGATATAGAGTGTATGGTATAGAGTGTAGGGTATAGAGTGTAGAGTGTAGGGTATAGAGTGTAGTGTATAGAGTGTAGGGTATAGAGTGTAGAGTGTAGGGTATAGAGTTTAGGGTATAGAGTGTATGGTATAGAGTGTAGAGTGTAGGGTATAGAGTGTAGTGTATAGAGTGTAGGGTATAGAGTGTAGAGTGTAGGGTATAGAGTTTAGGGTATAGAGTGTATGTTATAGAGTGTAGAGTGTAGGGTATAGAGTGTATAGTGTAGGGTACAGAGTGTAGGGTATAGAGTGTAGGGTATAGAGTGTATGGTATAGAGTGTAGGGAATAGAGTGTAGAGTGTAGGGTATAGAGTGTATGGTATAGAGTGTAGGGGTATAGAGTGTAGAGTATAGAGTGTAGGGTATAGAGTGTAGGGTATAGAGTGTAAGGTATAGAGTGTAGGGAATAGAGTGTAGAGTGTAGGGTATAGAGTGTATGGTATAGAGTGTACGGTATAGAGTGTAGAGTGTAGGGTATAGAGTGTAGGGTATAGATTGTAGGGTATAGAGTGTATTGTATAGGGTATAGAGTGTATGGTGTAGAGTGTAGGGTATAGAGTGTATAGTGTAGGGTATAGAGTGTAGGGTGTAGAGTGTAGGGTATAGAGTGTAGAGTGTAGGGTATAGAGTGTATGGTATAATGTGTAGGGTATAGAGTGTAGAGTGTAGAGTGTAGGGTATAGAGTGTAGAGTGTAGGGTATAGAGTGTATGGTATAATGTGTAGGGTATAGAGTGTAGAGTGTAGGGTATAGAGTGTAGGGTATAGAATATAGAGTGTAGGGTATAGAGTGTAGGGTATAGAGTGTAGAGTGTAGGGTATAGAGTGTCGAGTGTAGGGTATAGAGTGTATTGTATAGAGTGTAGGGTATAGAGTGTAGGGTATAGAGTGTAGAGTGTAGGGATTAGAGTGTAGGGTATAGAGTGTAGGGTATAGAGTGTAGAGTGTAGGGTATAAAGTGTATGATATAGAGTGTAGGGTATAGAGTGTATGGTATAGAGTGTACGGTATAGAATGTATAGTGTAGGGTATAGAGTGTAGGGTATAGATTGTAGGGTATAGAGTGTATTGTATAGGGTATAGAGTGTATGGTGTAGAGTGTAGGGTATAGAGTGTATAGTGTAGGGTATAGAGTGTAGGGTATAGAGTGTAGGGTATAGAGTGTAGAGTGTAGGGTATAGAGTGTATGGTATAGAGTGTAGGGTATAGAGTGTATGGTATAGAGTGTAGGGTATAGAGTGTAGAGTGTAGGGTATAGAGTGTAGTGTATAGAGTGTAGGGTATAGAGTGTAGAGTGTAGGGTATAGAGTTTAGGGTATAGAGTGTATGGTATAGAGTGTAGAGTGTAGGGTATAGAGTGTATAGTGTAGGGTATAGAGTGTAGGGTATAGAGTGTAGGGTATAGAGTGTATGGTATAGAGTGTAGGGAATAGAGTGTAGAGTGTAGGGTATAGAGTGTATGGTATAG
The DNA here is from genome assembly GCF_032444005.1 of Ranitomeya imitator. NCBI lineage: Eukaryota > Metazoa > Chordata > Amphibia > Anura > Dendrobatidae > Ranitomeya > Ranitomeya imitator. Next base: position 7,466 of record NW_027193537.1, on the reverse strand, counting down.
AGTGTAGGGTATAGAGTGTAGAGTATAGAGTGTAGGGTATAGAGTGTAGGGTATAGAGTGTAGGGTATAGAGTGTAAGGTATAGAGTGTAGGGAATAGAGTGTAGAGTGTAGGGTATAGAGTGTATGGTATAGAGTGTAGGGTATAGAGTGTAGAGGGTAGAGTGTAGGGTATAGAGTGTAGGGTATAGAGTGTAGGGTATAGAGTGTAGGGTGTAGAGTGTAGGGTATAGAGTGTATGGTATAATGTGTAGGGTATAGAGTGTAGAGTGTAGGGTATAGAGTGTAGGGTATAAAGTATAGAGTGTAGGGTATAGAGTGTAGAGTGTAGGTTATAGAGTGTAGAGTGTAGGGTATAGAGTGTATGGTATAGAGTGTAGGGTATAGAGTGTAGGGTATAGAGTGTAGAGGGTAGAGTGTAGGGTATAGAGTGTAGGGTATAGAGTGTAGGGTATAGAGTGTAGGGTGTAGAGTGTAGGGTATAGAGTGTAGAGTGTAGGGTATAAAGTGTAGGGTATAGAGTGTAGGGTGTAGAGTGTAGGGTATAGAGTGTAGAGTGTAGGGTATAGAGTGTATGGTATAATGTGTAGGGTATAGAGTGTAGAGTGTAGGGTATAGAGTGTAGGGTATAGAGTATAGAGTGTAGGGTATAGAGTGTAGGGTATAGAGTGTAGAGTGTAGGGTATAGAGTGTAGAGTGTAGGGTATAGAGTGTATGGTATAGAGTGTAGGGTATAGAGTGTAGGGTATAGAGTGTAGAGTGTAGGGATTAGAGTGTAGGGTATAGAGTGTAGGGTATAGAGTGTACGGTATAGAGTGTTGGGCTATAGAGTGTAGCGTATAGAGTGTAGGGTATAGAGTGTAGGGTATACAGTGTAGGGTATAGAGTGTAAGGTATAGAGTGTAGAGTGTAGAGTGTAGGGTATAGAGTGTAGAGTTTAGGGTATAGAGTGTAGGGTATAGAGTGTAGGGTTTAGAGTGTATGGTATAGAGTGTAGGGTATAGAGTGTAGAGTGTAGGGTATAGAGTGTAGGGTATAGAGTGTATGGTATAGAGTGTACGGTATAGAGTGTAGAGTGTATGGTATAGAGTGTAGGGTATAAAGTGTAGGGTATAGATTGTAGGATATAGAGTGTAGAATGTAGGGTATAGAGTATAGGGTATAGAGTGTATGGTGTAGAGTGTAGGGTATAGAGTGTATAGTGTAGGGTATAGAGTGTAGGGTTTAGAGTGTAGGGTATAGATTGTAGGGTGTAGAGTGTAGAGTGTAGGGTATAGAGTGTATGGTATAGAGTGTAGGGTATAGAGTGTTGGGTATAGAGTGTATGGTATAGAGTGTAGGGTATAGAGTGTAGAGTGTAGGGTATAGAGTGTTGGGTGTAGAGTGTAGGGTATAGAGTGTAGGGTATAGAGTGTAGAGTGTAGGGTATAAAGTGTAGGGTATAGAGTGTAGGGTGTAGAGTGTAGGGTATAGAGTGTAGAGTGTAGGGTATAGAGTGTATGGTATAATGTGTAGGGTATAGAGTGTAGAGTGTAGGGTATAGAGTGTAGGGTATAGAGTGTAGGGTATAGAGTGTAGAGTGTAGGGTATATAGTGTAGGGTATAGAGTGTAGGGTATAGAGTGTAGGGTATAGAGTGTAGAGTGTAGGGTATAGAGTGTAGAGTGTAGGGTATAGAGTGTAGGGTATAGAGTGTAGGGTATAGAGTGTGGAGTGTAGGGATTAGAGTGTACGGTATAGAGTGTAGGGTATAGAGTGTAGAGTGTATGGTATAGAGTGTAGGGTATAGAGTGTAGAGTGTAGGGATTAGAGTGTTGGGCTATAGAGTGTAGGGTATAGAGTATAGGGTATAGAGTGTAGGGTATAGAGTGTAGGGTATACAGTGTAGGGTATAAAGTGTAGAGTGTAGGGTATAGAGTGTAGGGTATAGAGTGTAGGGTATAGAGTGTAGGGTATAGAGTGTAGAGTGTAGAGTGTAGGGTATAGAGTGTAGAGTTTAGGGTATAGAGTGTAGGGTATAGAGTGTAGGGTTTAGAGTGTATGGTATAGAGTGTAGGGCATAGAGTGTAGAGTGTAGGGTATAGAGTGTAGGATATAGAGTGTATGGTATAGAGTGTATGGTATAGAGTGTACGGTATAGAGTGTAGAGTGTAGGGTATAGAGTGTAGGGTATAGATTGTAGGGTATAGAGTGTATTATATAGGGTATAGAGTGTATTATATAGGGTATAGAGTGTATGGTGTAGAGTGTAGGGTATAGAGTGTATAGTGTAGGGTATAGAGTGTACGGTATAGAGTGTAGGGTATAGAGTGTAGAGTGTAGGGTATAGAGTGTATGGTATAGAGTGTAGGATATAGAGTGTATGGTATAGAGTGTAGGGTATAGAGTGTAGAGTGTAGGGTATAGAGTGTAGTGTATAGAGTGTAGGGTATAGAGTGTAGAGTGTAGGGTATAGAGTTTAGGGTATAGAGTGTATGGTATAGAGTGTAGAGTGTAGGGTATAGAGTGTAGTGTATAGAGTGTAGGGTATAGAGTGTAGAGTGTAGGGTATAGAGTTTAGGGTATAGAGTGTATGTTATAGAGTGTAGAGTGTAGGGTATAGAGTGTATAGTGTAGGGTACAGAGTGTAGGGTATAGAGTGTAGGGTATAGAGTGTATGGTATAGAGTGTAGGGAATAGAGTGTAGAGTGTAGGGTATAGAGTGTATGGTATAGAGTGTAGGGTATAGAGTGTAGAGTATAGAGTGTAGGGTATAGAGTGTAGGGTATAGAGTGTAAGGTATAGAGTGTAGGGAATAGAGTGTAGAGTGTAGGGTATAGAGTGTATGGTATAGAGTGTACGGTATAGAGTGTAGAGTGTAGGGTATAGAGTGTAGGGTATAGATTGTAGGGTATAGAGTGTATTGTATAGGGTATAGAGTGTATGGTGTAGAGTGTAGGGTATAGAGTGTATAGTGTAGGGTATAGAGTGTAGGGTATAGAGTGTAGGGTATAGAGTGTAGGGTATAGAGTGTAGAGTGTAGGGTATAGAGTGTATGGTATAGAGTGTAGAGTATAGAGTGTATGGTATAGAGTGTAGGGTATAGAGTGTAGAGTGTAGGGTATAGAGTGTAGTGTATAGAGTGTAGGGTATAGAGTGTAGAGTGTAGGGTATAGAGTTTAGGGTATAGAGTGTATGGTATAGAGTGTAGAGTGTAGGGTATAGAGTGTATAGTGTAGGGTATAGAGTGTAGGGTATAGAGTGTAGATTATAGAGTGTATGGTATAGAGTGTAGGGAATAGAGTGTAGAGTGTAGGGTATAGAGTGTATGGTATAGAGTGTAGGGTATAGAGTGTAGATTATAGAGTGTAGGGTATAGAGTGTAGGGTATAGAGTGTAGGGTATAGAGTGTAAGGTATAGAGTGTAGGGAATAGAGTGTAGAGTGTAGGGTATAGAGTGTATGGTATAGAGTGTAGGGTATAGAGTGTAGAGCGTAGGGTATAGAGTGTAGGGTATAGAGTGTAGGGTGTAGAGTGTAGGGTATAGAGTGTAGAGTGTAGGGTATAAAGTGTAGGGTATAGAGTGTAGGGTGTAGAGTGTAGGGTATAGAGTGTAGAGTGTAGGGTATAGAGTGTATGGTATAATGTGTAGGGTATAGAGTGTAGAGTGTAGGGTATAGAGTGTAGGGTATAGAGTATAGAGTGTAGGGTATAGAGTGTAGAGTGTAGGGTATAGAGTGTAGAGTGTAGGGTATAGAGTGTATGGTATAGAGTGTAGGGTATAGAGTGTAGGGTATAGAGTGTAGAGTGTAGGGATTAGAGTGTAGGGTATAGAGTGTAGGGTATAGAGTGTAGAGTGTAGGGTATAGAGTGCAGGATATAGAGTGTAGGGGTATAGAGTGTATGGTATAGAGTGTACGGTATAGAGTGTAGAGTGTAGGGTATAGAGTGTAGGGTATAGAATGTAGGGCATAGAGTGTATTGTATAGGGTATAGAGTGTATGGTGTAGAGTGTAGGGTATAGAGTGTATAGTGTAGGGTATAGAGTGTAGGGTATAGAGTGTAGGGTATAGAGTGTAGAGTGTAGGGTATAGAGTGTATGGTATAGAGTGTAGGGTATAGAGTGTATGGTATAGCGTGTAGGGTATAGAGTGTAGAGTGTAGGGTATAGAGTGTAGTGTATAGAGTGTAGGGTATAGAGTGTAGAGTGTAGGGTATAGAGTGTATGGTATAGAGTGCAGAGTGTAGGGTATAGAGTGTAGGGTATAGAGTGTATGGTATAGAGTGTAGGGAATAGAGTGTAGAGTGTAGGGTATAGAGTGTATGGTATAGAGTGTAGGGTATAGAGTGTAGAGTATAGAGTGTAGGGTATAGAGTGTAGGGTATAGAGTGTAGGGTATAGAGTGTAAGGTATAGAGTATAGGGAATAGAGTGTAGAGTGTAGGGTATAGAGTGTATGGTATAGAGTGTAGGGTATAGAGTGTAGAGGGTAGAGTGTAGGGTATAGAGTGTAGGGTATAGAGTGTAGAGTGTAGGGTATAAAGTGTAGGGTATAGAGTGTAGAGTGTAGGGTATAGAGTGTAGAGTGTAGGGTATAGAGTGTATGGTATAATGTGTAGGGTATAGAGTGTAGAGTGTAGGGTATAGAGTGTAGGGTATAGAGTATAGAGTGTAGGGTATAGAGTGTAGGGTATAGAGTGTAGAGTGTAGGGTATAGAGTGTAGAGTGTAGGGTATAGAGTGTATGGTATAGAGTGTAGGGTATAGAGTGTAGGGTATAGAGTGTATAGTGTAGGGATTAGAGTGTAGGGTATAGATTGTAGGGTATAGAGTGTAGAGTGTAGGGTATAGAGTGTAGGGTATAGAGTGTACGGTATAGAGTGTTGGGCTATAGAGTGTAGCGTATAGAGTGTAGGGTATAGAGTGTAGGGTATACAGTGTAGGGTATAGAGTGTAAGGTATAGAGTGTAGAGTGTAGAGTGTAGGGTATAGAGTGTAGAGTTTAGGGTATAGAGTGTAGGGTATAGAGTGTAGGGTTTAGAGTGTATGGTATAGAGTGTAGGGTATAGAGTGTAGATGGTAGGGTATAGAGTGTAGGGTATAGAGTGTATGGTATAGAGTGTACGGTATAGAGTGTAGAGTGTATGGTATAGAGTGTAGGGTATAAAGTGTAGGGTATAGATTGTAGGGTATAGAGTGTAGAATGTAGGGTATAGAGTATAGGGTATAGAGTGTATGGTGTAGAGTGTAGGGTATAGAGTGTATAGTGTATGGTATAGAGTGTAGGGTTTAGAGTGTAGGGTATAGAGTGTAGGGTGTAGAGTGTAGAGTGTAGGGTATAGAGTGTATGGTATAGAGTGTAGGGTATAGAGTGTTGGGTATAGAGTGTAGGGTATAGAGTGTAGAGTGTAGGGTTATAGAGTTTAGGGTATAGAGTGTTTGGTATAGAGTGTAGAGTGTAGGGTATAGAGTGTATAGTGTAGGGTATAGAGTGTAGGGTTATAGAGTGTATGGTATAGAGTGTAGGGAATAGAGTGTAGAGTTTAGGGTATAGAGTGTAGGGTATAGAGTGTCGGGTTTAGAGTGTATGGTATAGAGTGTAGGGTATAGAGTGTAGAGTGTAGGGTATAGAGTGTAGGATATAGAGTGTAGGGTATAGAGTGTATGGTATAGAGTGTACGGTATAGAGTGTAGAGTGTAGGGTATAGAGTGTAGGGTATAGATTGTAGGGTATAGAGTGTATTGTATAGGGTATAGAGTGTATGGTGTAGAGTGTAGGGTATAGAGTGTATAGTGTAGGGTATAGAGTGTAGGGTATAGAGTGAAGGGTATAGAGTGTAGAGTGTAGGGTATAGAGTGTATGGTATAGAGTGTAGGGTTATAGAGTGTATGGTATAGAGTGTAGGGTATAGAGTGTAGAGTGTAGGGGTATAGAGTGTAGTGTATAGAGTGTAGGGTATAGAGTGTAGAGTGTAGGGTATAGAGTTTAGGGTATAGAGTGTATGGTATAGAGTGTAGAGTGTAGGGTATAGAGTGTATAGTGTAGGGTGTAGAGTGTAGGGTATAGAGTGTAGGGTATAGAGTGTATGGTATAGAGTGTAGGGAATAGAGTGTAGAGTGTAGGGTATAGAGTGTATGGTATAGAGTGTAGGGTATAGAGTGTAGGGTATAGAGTGTAAGGTATAGAGTGTAGGGAGTAGAGTGTAGGGTATAGAGTGTATGGTATAGAGTGTAGGGTGTAGAGGGTAGAGTGTAGGGTATAGAGTGTAGAGCGTAGGGTATAGAGTGTAGGGTATAGAGTGTAGGAAGTAGAGTGTAGGGTATAGAGTGTAGAGTGTAGGGTATAAAGTGTAGGGTGTAGGGTGTAGAGTGTAGGGTATAGAGTGTAGAGTGTAGGGTATAGAGTGTATGGTATAATGTGTAGGGTATAGAGTGTAGAGTGTAGGGTATAGAGTGTAGGGTATAGAATATAGAGCGTAGGGTATAGAGTGTAGGGTATAGAGTGTAGAGTGTAGGGTATAGAGTGTAGAGTGTAGGGTATAGAGTGTATTGTATAGAGTGTAGGGTATAGAGTGTAGGGTATAGAGTGTAGAGTGTAGGGATTAGAGTGTAGGGTATAGAGTGTAGGGTATAGAGTGTAGAGTGTAGGGTATAGAGTGTATGATATAGAGTGTAGGGTATAGAGTGTATGGTATAGAGTGTACGGTATAGAATGTAGAGTGTAGGGTATAGAGTGTAGGGTATAGATTGTAGGGTATAGAGTGTATTGTATAGGGTATAGAGTGTATGGTGTAGAGTGTAGGGTATAGAGTGTATAGTGTAGGGTATAGAGTGTAGGGTATAGAGTGTAGGGTATAGAGTGTAGAGTGTAGGGTATAGAGTGTATGGTATTGAGTGTAGGGTATAGAGTGTATGGTATAGAGTGTAGGGTATAGAGTGTAGAGTGTAGGGTATAGAGTGTAGTGTATAGAGTGTAGGGTATAGAGTGTAGAGTGTAGGGTATAGAGTTTAGGGTATAGAGTGTATGGTATAGAGTGTAGAGTGTAGGGTATAGAGTGTATAATGTAGGGTATACACTGTAGGGTATAGAGTGTAGGCTATAGAGTGTATGGTATAGAGTGTAGGGAATAGAGTGTAGAGTGTAGGGTATAGAGTGTATGGTATAGAGTGTAGGGTATAGAGTGTAGAGTATAGAGTGTAGGGTATAGAGTGTAGGGTATAGAGTGTAGGGTATAGAGTGTAAGGTATAGAGTGTAGGGAATAGAGTGTAGGGTATAGAGTGTAGGGTATAGAGTGTAGGGTATAGAGTGTAGGGTATAGAGTATATAGTGTAGGGTATAAAGTGTAGGGTATAGAGTGTAGAGTGTAGGTTATAGAGTGTAGGGTATAGAGTGTAGGGTATAAAGTGTAGAGTGCAGGGTATAGAGTGTAGGGTATAGAGTGTAGGGTATAAAGTGTAGAGTGCAGGGTATAGAGTGTAGGGTATAGAGT